>NW_009711002.1:0-75383 GCF_000703405.1 Apaloderma vittatum | reverse complement strand
GGGGCGGGGGGGGGGTGGCGGGGGGCCTTCTGTCCTGATATTCTCTAGGGAGATGAGGCAGCAACCCAGACATGCGACCTGCCTTGACATAGTTCTTGCGGAGGCCCAGTACAGAGAGGAAAAGGTCTGATTGGGAAACCCAATCACAGAATGTAACCTGAAAAATTATCTGTTATCACGCTGGGCTGTAATGTTTTTAAGTGTTGGACTTAAGAAAAAAAAAATCATGTTGCTGCTCATGTAAAATCCACATGTTTTCCCCATAACTTGTACAATAAATGTAATATGAGACAGAAACCTCAGTACTTGCAGTCTCTGTAAAGTAGCAGCAGTTTCTGTGGAAGAAAAGAATGAAAACTTGTGCCACAAACTGTTAAAAAACCCTGGGCTCTTCCTCTGATACAGAGTAAGGTTTTGATCTCGCAAATAGGGTGGGGCAAACATGATGCTCTCCAGCAGGACTTCTTTCAGCATTAGTATTTAAAAGACCCAGAGTTCCTGTGGGTACCTAGGCTCATGTTTAGGCTGTGCTGCCCATCTCTGGTTCAGTTAAAAAACATTTCCCCACAAGCTGCACACTTTGCTGTGAGCGGTCCCATATAAAGTGAGATAACTTACACGTGTCAAAAAAGCTGCCTGCTACAGCAACTGCACATGGAAAGATCAAGGGGGAAGAATAAAAAAAAGAGGAACCTGATTTTATAGGGGCAGAGGTCTGATTCTTCTCCCCGTCCCTCACAGCTGCCCCTGGTATCCCACAGCGCAGTGATCCCAGCCCAGCTCCTATGAGTACCGAGGCCCGGAGACAGGCAGTCACTTGGAAGGGACGTCCTTTCCTTCTCTGAAGAGCTTTACTTTTTCAGACTCTGTATTCAAGTGAAAGAAACCTCTCCCTGAGCCTTTCCTTTGGGTTTCATTGCTGTCTAAGAGTGGTTGGCTGATATCACTCCTAACATAAGGAGCCCTGCAGCACCCACAGCAGCCTCCTGTGATTGATGCTGAGTACCGAAGATCCAAATTTCCAGCTCAAAAGCCTGGGAGACAGTGGAATAAAGAGAGAAAGGGGAAGAGAAAGTAACAGAAGACTTGTGAGCCAGATAGGATTTTAGGAGTTACATTATTACGTGGAATACATAAGACTAAATAAATAGAAAGATATATATAAGATATAAACAATAAGAGGCAGGCACAAAGCTGGATGGTGAAAGTTAGATTGGACCTAAAATATTGATATTTTTCCCAGCTTGCATATATTTCCTTATGGCAACAATAGGTGGGTGACTTAATAACCATCATCCCTGGGCATTATGGAATGATTATAAAAAGCAACAGCCCTCCTTTTAAAATTATTATGATTTATTTTTGTCTAGCAGAAGTGGCCAAGTACATCTTTAGCATGATCCCATTTGGCTCAATGACATTGCAGAGCTATGAATACATGATGAGAACAACTCTTTCTGTGCCCTGAAGAACATAAAAGCCTTCATGCCTAGCTAGAAAGCAAATACCTCTTGCTCAAGCTGCTTATGTTTTTCTGCTTGAGAAAAATTAAAATCTCATCTAATTCCTTTGCATGCACTTGTCATCTGCTCAGAGTTTTATCCAAATAAATCTTTGGTTCTTTTCAAAAAACATCTTCCATATGAGTTGCATTAGCTTTAAAGACTCACCAAGAACAGAGCGGTCCAGGCTGACACTCTTGTTTTCCAACAGAGAGGCAACTGCATTAATCTTATCCTGCAGTTCTGCAGCTCAGTTAATTTGGTATTTGATGTCCCCCAAAGCTGAGGAAACAGAGCCTCCAGGCCCTGTTCCCATCTTTGGCCACCAGATGCAGTGACGTTCGGAGGCTTTCCACCCATCACACTGTCTTACACAACTCTTCCCCTCTCCCCAGCCCACAGAGTTGGTGAAATTAAATATCATGAAAAATTAACCCCAACGTTGTTGGAATGCATCTAGCTAGTACGCGGCCTCAGCTGCTGCTACCAGAGAATGTGCATTTGCTGCTTTGGTAATGGGACCTCAGTGGATGGGGTAAAGGGGGTCTTAGTAGCACTAACCAGGGGAAGCACTTCTGCCCTCTCCCCAAGTAACCTCAGGCACCTCAGACCCTATGTGCAGGATGATTTCTGATTTCTCTTTCCCTGTCTTGTTACCTGCTGCCCATCCTGTGCCATCCACCACCCCTTCTGCTTTACTTTCCTTCCTTTCCTTTTCCTTTCTTGCTGCACCCTTTCTGCTGCTCTCCTAACATCCCATCCATGGTTTTGTCACATTTATCACCTGCATCCTCATGTCTCCTTGCTTTTCACCTCTGCTGGCCCTCCCCTTCTCTACTTTTGCACAAAAAACCAAGTCCCCACGTCTCTGAAAAACAGAAAAAAGAAGAAGAGATATCTGTAACAAGGGGTTCACAAATATACCCACAGCAGCTCAGGTTCCTGGATTTGTGCGTATGCCTCATTGCCTGCTGCTTTCTCCTTTGTCCCTTGATTCTTCTATCATGTCATCGTTACTTCATGGCAAATCACTGGGCTGAAGACTAACTTTTAACTCCTTTGTCAGGTGCCCAGGTAATTGCCCCGATCTTCCTTTGGGGCACATAGTTTTTCTATTACTTCTCTTTTGAGAATAAGAGAGAGAGAGGGATTAATGTGGAGAAAAGTTTTACTTAGCTACAAAAAGCTTTCCTTTTATAACTTTTAGCATGATTGGCAGATAGGTTTATTTAATCAAATTCGCTTTTCTGTCAGTGTGTTATTTAATGAGGGAATTCTTTTTCTTTTAACTGCACAGGAAATATGGAAGCATTTGAGAATTTCTGATGTGCTATTTACTCGTCCATTATGTTGCAAATCCGTTTAATTTCAATGTCAGCAGTGGAGTTAATAACTGTAACAGTTATCTGTCACAGAATGATCTATTTGGGGATTTTCTCAGCAAACCAGGATATATCCCCTACCTCTCTTATCAGAGAAGGAAGTTTTAAAAAATAAGTCAAATTTGAACATGTTTTTATTTTGATTATTCCTTCCAGGCTGATTGTAAAGGCACATATTTTCAGACCTTAATTCAACGTTGAGTCACAGATATGAAAACATTTGCTAGCCTAAATTACCCCTACTGGGTTTTTTCCCCACTTATTTCACTCTGAGTTTCTCAAACACTTCCATCAAGGATGGCTCCCCCATTAAAGTGTATTCTCCCTTCGTGAAAAACAAAAAGAAAAGAAAATAAAAAGACAGTCCTAGCTTTCCAGAGATAATGCAAAATCCCTTTTTGTCAGTCACATTAATTTGGACTTACTTTGTCACCATCAGACAAACAGGCTTCCCATGCGAGAGCAGGGGAGTGCCTGAATGGAAAGATGTACAGACTGAGAGAGGCAGATGGGGCCCAAATCTGATTCTGCTCCCTTTAGGTTTCCTTTGGTTCTGCAGTTACGTGCAGGCCCACATAAGTAAATAAGTGATAAATTAATAAAATCTTTCAGCTGATACATTTGATAAGTACCAAGACTTTTTATATGACCCAAAGTAAGGGCAGTAACTGTTAAATGAATTGCTTTTTAAATAAAACACATAAGAGAAATTTTTAAATCCTTCATTGTTCCTTAAAATGTTTTAGTGCCTCATTAATTCTTGATTAGTCTGGTTGTTAAGAGGCCATTACTATGTGGTAATAAGGTGTAGGAAATTACCTCTAGGACTACAATCATGTCACACAGACCTGCTGTAGTTAGCACCAAGTGAGACCAAGTGCCAGTGGTGTAAATTAGGGATTCACTGCCTGGTGGTGGGGCTCACGGTGGTGGTCCTGTGTGATGGGGTGTTTGCTGAGGTGATGTGAGTCCTCTGGTGGAAAAAAGTGGAGAAGACCTGACAAAATATAATCCTCTCAGCTGCCTTCTGTCCTTCAAGGGCTCCATGGTCTTGCCTCCAGGCAGAGCACGGAAACTGCTATAAAACAGTGGAATGAAATTACTTTGCAATTACATTCATTTAAATAATTTCAAATATGCCTGAAGCTCACACAGATGAAAGTCCACTCTTTGCTATATGATTTGTTAGGCAGAAAGGGTTGTAGGAGATTTGGTGCAAGTCCAGCAGAATATCCCCAAACTAATGACCTCCTCAGGTCATTAGTATTTCTTATGAACACACAACCCACCTCAAAGCCTGCTATAACTGCTCATATCGTAAAGCTATAAGCTAATCATTATTACCATTTTACAAATAGGAAAATGAGCCTTAAGGGCTATTTTTATCATGATTTGATGCAACATTAATCAGCATTCTGAAAAAGAGATATGTTTGAATGTGCCAGGCTGCATGTATTTATCTTCCAATGTGTATAATGCCTTTTTTCCCTCTAAATCTCTTTGAGGTTGATGCTCTAATGCTCACAGTATGCAGCTCCCATTCATTACTTATATAGGGAGCTAATGCGTTACGGCAGCATCATCGTCTTTGAAGAGCACCAAAGATGATAATAATTAAAAACATACTTTCGTACTTTCATCCTTACTCCTTCCTGGGTTTCGATCTTCACACAGCAGATGAGACCGTCCTCAGAGGACGGGGAGCAGCTTGGTGCCAGCGTGGCTCCTGTCACTCCACCAGCGTGCAGGGGTGATGTCCCCCAGGGTGTGCCAGCACCTGCTCACCTACCTCTTCTCCCTGTCACATTTTGGAGGGCGTTCACACCTCGGGAGCAGTTTTGGAGCAAAGCTGTGGGAGACCCCCACTTTTGAGAGGCTAGTGTTGTGCCTGAACCCCAAAAATGGGGCTATGGCCTGGATTTCGGTACAAAATATTCTTGTTGGTTGTTAAACAGCTAGGCACTCATTTCAGTGTACCTTCATCCAGTTCTTCAACTTTTTCAAGCCCCTCATGTGGTTGCCACTTGCTCTTTGGGCCACATATGACTGTGTCTCTTGCCCCAGCCCCGAGCATCACCTTGGCATTCCTCAGGGATGGACCTCAAACTGCAAGTAACTGGCGAAGGGCACCAGCAGCTCCCCCGTTAACCTTTCATCAGAGACAGGGCTGCAGGGATAAGCTTCCCTACTTGGTATTTCATCTGCTTCAGAAGCCAAAGTTGCCTCAAGACCCTTGCAGGCTGTGGGCACCGCTCACCCTCATCCCCAAGCCCACAGACCCCAGAGCAGCCCAGAGGGCACAGGCACTCCTCCAAGCCAGTTTTCACCCACTCCTTCTCGCTCTGACAAAGGACACCTCTCAGCACCGTGCTTGGTTTTGGCTGATTTTTTGGGTGTGCTTGCCTGCCCGCCTGGGGCTTCCTTTTACAAGGATGGGGCAGGGGGAAAACTCCACCAGAAGTCAAATATTTAAAGGGCACTTCTGAGGGCAGTTTCAGATCCCACAAGAATAAATGGAAGGAGCAATTACAGCTCGAACCAAAGACTGTTAGGAGTTAGTAACTATAGCAGTAAAGAATTTCAAGAGTTAGCAGTCTCAGCATGACAAAAGTTTATTTAATCCTACTCTAAACAAGCAGTATAACAAATCTTTGTTAGGAATGAATGATCTCTCACATGTAGCTTAAAATAATCAAATTTTGATTTAAAATACAAGAATAGATCAAATGTTATGGGTTCTTCTGGAAGAAATACGCATCATCCGGTCCAATTTTACTTTTTATTCATAACATTTTACAGATGAATAAATGTGTTTTTTACCTAAAATCCACTTGCCCTGTTCCAGTCGGGAATGCCTATTTGCCAGAGAAGTTCAGACTCTTAAATGTTGACATATTCTGCTCCAGTAGCTCTGCTGTGCTCTGATAGAAGAAATATTGTGGTACACAGAAAGATACTGTTTCGGCACCTTTTCGCCTTCCCACCTCATCTTCAGCCTTCTTCCACTTAAAATTTCCTCCTAGCACAGCCTCCGAAGTTGAAGTTGGAGCTGTACAGCATAAGGTTTTGGGTCGCAGGCACATTTGAGGCAACGCCGATGTGTTCCCAATTGGGATCTGGAGTTTTCTTTCCCAATTCTGGATCTACTTGAACAGTGTAACTTCAGAAAAAAACAGCAAATCTTTTTGCCTCAGTTCCTCATGATGAAAATAATCACAGATTTATTTACTTTTGACCTCATAGAGTGTTGGAAAATGTAATAATGAGAGTAAGTTTTTGCGCTTTGGTGTTCAAGCTAGAAGGAGGAGTCGGAGAAAGTATCAGTAAGAAAATTCTGGCAGATCTTTCGTTCACTAGTGATTCTTCCCTGACACTGCTTTAAACTGCATATAAGCTGCAAGCACAAGACATTAATAAAAATATGTACTGAGGGTTGTTTGCTGCATCTTTAGAGCAGTAAAAACTTTTTTATTGTTACTGTGAGGATAGTAGTACACTGAAAAATACAGAATGATTTCTTTAGAGTAATAAAGACTCTGCTGGAGATAGTGTAAAGGTTTATAGAACTTCTGGAAAGTTAATTACGTATTTTGAAAGTCTCTTTTGTTACTCTCCTACATTTTTCCTATTTTATTCAGTATTTTCATCAGCCATCTCTGCTATCTTCATGGCACTAAAAATATTTAAGTGCTTGATAGACCATGTACGTCTAAACTATTTTATCGGTAAAAAATCCTTTGCCTTGAAGGTAACATAGTTGACTAAATTAGTTGCTGATGAAATTGGTTTACTAGAGTGACACTGATGATGAAACTAATCCAATACGTTTAGTTAAGGAGATCCACTATTGACCATTAACATTGTTACTATTAAATTGAATTCTTTAGAAGTGTCATTCCTCATATATGTGTCTTTTTAAATATATATTGCATAATATAGACACAATATTTGCAGTTATACTAAACACCTTCTTATCTAAAGTGTTTATTTTTACTTAATTATCAAACAGGTAACTACCTGCAGCTCCGTCAATATGAAGTCCGGCACGGGTTTTTTCCACATCCAAAAGTACTTCTGAAATAATAATAATCGTTTGATCTGACATCAGATAATAGCAATTTAAATGACACTTAATGCCATTTTTTCAAAGGTGGAGGCCAAAGGTAGATCCTACAGGAGATTGTGTAGAATTCAGTTCTTGGGAGCTCAGTATCGCATAATCATAAATTTAAAACATACAAACCAACCAACCAGTTGTGTAGTGGAGCAGATTTGAACAAGTGGTCTTAATTCCAATGTGATTTTGAAAATAAAAATAATTTTTTAAAAAAGCCACCGAAAAAACAAATCTCAGATTTTCAGTCTGAGAATCCATTTTCTTGTTTCATACCAGCACTTACTTACAACACTGCTATGGTATAGAAGTTTGCTCCTATGGATTGCAGTCTGACAGCTGAGGACAGAAGGAAATACTTCACGGAAAGTTTCGATTAAGAGCTAGTGAGCAGGAAAGAAATTAGAGACGCCAGTATGTTTTGCGGGTGGACATGAAACTCAAAATAAGGCTAGTTTCAGTACTTTGCAAACTGATTTAAATTAATTTCTGAATCAATGTGGATAATTAGTATTTTATTTGATGCAATAAAAAATCATATGGGTCAGCTGAAAAAAAAAAATAGTTGTGATCATTTTCTCAGCAAAATGAAAAAAATATATTCAGGGCTAATTGTTTCATTTATATTACCTCACTCCAAAAAGTGTTTGGGCAGCCTTGTTTCAGCACTAGATACAAGCATATTTCAAAATAATGTTTTTCAAAGAAGAAAATGAAAGCACAGCGTGTCAGAAGTGTTGAAATTAATCATTTTACACAGAAATCAAACTTTTTTATTTATTTAGGGAAAAGCATTTCTCAAATCTGGCAATTGCCAGATGTTTTAGCCAGTCCTTACACTGTTCTTGATGGCTGAACAACCTGTCAGAAAATTCCCTTCAGCTCTAAGTCCCTCACAGAAAACTCTAGTTAGAGCCTTGTCCATGCCCAAGCCTTTGTGAAAAAATGATTGTCGACATTTTTGTCAAGGTGACTCAACATTTCCAAAGATTTAGGGTGGCAGAAAGTATTATCAGGCATCATTTAGATTTCCAGGCGATTGTTTTTTGCAAGATAGTTGTGGTAGTTAGCAGCTGGGTGGTAGAATTTGACAATCAGAATATGGTTGTATCTAATTAATTTTTATACAGTAGTCCTATTAGTTAAAAAAGGATATTTCTTTGGAAGAGACATTACAGCCCTGTCATATGATTTCTGAATATTACTTCTTCTCAGAAACTGCCAGCATGGTACTGCCAGCATGCCAAACTGGTGTCCAGAAGAAAATTTAAGGGCAATGATAAAATGAAAGGGGAAAATAGAAGCCTTTCTTGCAAACAGGGGTTTGTAATAGCTATTCTGACATGGTATGAATGATGAGGGATGGAAAATTCATAATAGTGTGTAGAAGTGCAACACATACTCTGTGCATAGAAGACTGAACTATAACTCATAAGATAGTGTGTGTGGAGTGAGTTACGAGAGTTGTTCCCTGGTGTATATTTAAAAAGAGACATTTAGAAAGGAGATATAGCGTGGTTTACTGTTTGAGAGCTAACTTAATAATTTTGCCCAGAAAGTGTTTTTAAAGAAAAAATACATGTTTTTTATATATGTGTTGCAGTCGAGGTGGTATATTTCTGCACAGCAAATGCAGGATCTGAGTGCTGGGAGTAAACTTCTTCCCCTCTCTGAAGGAGCAGCCCTTGGTTGATTATTTCTGCTGTCTCGATGTCCAAAGGAAATTATTTCTAAGACAGGGAAACTTTTCATTTTGACTCCTGGAAGGGCTTAATTCAAAGCAAAACTAGCAGGCCAGAAGGGCTTGTTGCCATCAGAGGGACAAAACTCGAGAACTTCTCCTGTATTTTTTGGTGAGACTGTTGTCACCTCAGAGATGTCTGCCCTGTTGGGATTGTCTTCACCACTTTTGACATCTTGTGCTCACAACAAAAGCACAAGGGGAAAAGAGGAATATTATCGCTAATGCACCATCACAGGATCATAGAATCACGGAATCACAGAATCACAGAATGTTCAGGGTTGGAAGGGACCTTGAAAGTTCATCTAGTCCAACCCCCCTGCCAGAGCAGGATCTCCTACAGTAGGTCACATAGGAACACGTCCATCTCCTAATAAGTTCATTAGTCTGCCAAGCTTATTAAAAATGTTGGAAAGGCTCCGGCCATGGAGGTAGCCTATTCAGGGGCAGCACTACCGCTTTCTCTGATCTGGGCATGTGGGGTGCAGGTCTCCATAATAAGCAGCGATCTGTTTACCCCATGGGGCAGAAGGCTGCCTGAAGTTTTGGCCAAGAGCTCTGGTTTCCTTTTGTAGTCTCTCTCGGAAGGAGAAAAATGTGTTGGGTTTTTTTTTCCTCCATGCCTAGCTTGGCTGCAAATGAAAGGCACTGAGAAACCTGCGTGGGAGAGGTTTAAGCCCCTTCTTGCAGAAATTTGAAGACTGGAAATTTTGACAAAAATCACAGCAGCCCCTACATATTTAATGCACAAAACTCTTTACAGGTCTCTCCTCAGCATCAAGGGATGGCACAGCAGCCTGGCCATGCATGAGCTTTTAGGTCTTTCTGTCTCATGTCTTTTTTTTTTCCTTCTGTCTTGCCACATACTGAATTAATTATTTGACAATATATTCTGATGTCGTATTATTTCAACAATAGCAGAATGCAATGATATCTAATTAGAAACCAGAGTATAATAGTGGTATGAAGATAATTCTGGCAATGAGATTTTTTTTTTTTAATTAAGATTTCATTACTGTGAAACAGTTGTGGTACTGCCCTTTCCAGTCTGTGGGCAACAGTGTCCGTGAGTGAAAGGGATTACCCCCAGGGATGGACAGTGTTGTTTTCCACCCCTTACACCCCTGTTGGGAATTCTCCTGAGGCACTTCTCTTCCATACCATGAGAACCTATGAGGACACAAAGTATCTCTACAAAGTCTCTACAAAACAAAGACACAAAGTCTCTACAAAGTGTTGATTTTACAGTGAAACTCCTACTTCTGTGGGAGGATGAGGGGGTGGGTGATGGTGTTGGTTTTGTTTAGGGGGGTGTCTGTGAAGCATCTAGGATTGTGAGGACTCCGTTGCACCACAGACCTGTCAGTTTTCTATATCTATATTTTATCCTTGCAGCTCAAATCTTTAAACGAAATGGTATGCTCCCTCTCACGGTAGCCAGCTGAGTTCTCATCTGTTTATTTGCTTATTTTAATAATTTTTTCTCCATCTAGTCAAATAAACCTGTAAATTCAGTGCGTACGCTTTGGAACCTCATCCAAAACTATACTGTCTCCTTCTTGACAGAGCTGACAGAGAGTATAATCACTCGTATTGTCCAGAGTACTGTTTACATAAAGGAGCAATAAATACCTGTTGAAATTTTTACTGGAGGCCTCCCAGATGGATGGTTCATTTATTATTACAGACAGGGTTTCATTTACTTAGTTATTAAAAGAAGCAGGCCGCTACAGCCCATTTATAACTATATTAAAACTAAATGAAGCTATAAGTATTGCAGGCAGGACTGAGTAAAATACATACAGCAGCTTTCCAGGAAATGGCTAGGAAAAGTATTTAAAAGGAAATGCTGAAAACTTTGGGGGATCTGGTGTGTCTTTCATAGTCATGCTTCTACTGGCTGGAGCTTGGGGGCTTATGGAGGAGGTATAGTTCCCATATGTTCATTCCTGCCACTCAGTGGCATATATATATATTCTGCAATAGCCTCTCTGTATCTGCCTGTTAGCGATGTGCCGTTGCGAGGGACCAAAAGCCTGTTCCTCCCCTCCTCCAGCCTTTATTGATATGAAAAGCTCCACCTGGGCATATCAAAAAATCTTTATCTCAGAGCCAGAATATCATTGAACATCAGCTCCAATTAGAGGAGAGGACGGAGCTGCTCCACTGGGACCGATCTGTAAAGCCAAGTCGGGTTCATCGGGTGGATACCAGAGGTCTTAGTTCTGAAGGTATCACCAGAGGTTCAATACAGCCAGTCATGAAATTAAAGTAAAGATTGTGGATGGCCTTTGTGTCACTTTTCTAGCACTGAGGACGTTTCACCAGACGTACTCGCCTCTGCTTTGAATAAAGATAAATTGGTCACTGGATGGGAAGGACATGGTTGCCTGGGAATCATGATTTTGTTAAGTCCAAGCTAGACAAATAACGAACAGTCCCAGGAGGTAAAGGCCGGTGCCCCAAAGTGGAAGAAACTGTTGACCAGAAATTAATGGAGTAGAAAAACCAAGAAACAAAGAAATTTGGAATTTTTTAAGCAGAGCTTGTTAGGTTAGCAAAAGGCCACATTTCCATAATCAAGGAAAAACCCAACTTTGCTGAAAGCTAGCTCAGCTTCAGTGGTGAAGTAAAAGTAGCAATTAAAAACGAAAAAACAGTCTTTGCCATAGAGACAAAGTATAAAATGCATATAACATGAAAGGGGAAGATAACAATATAAAAGAGAAATTATAAAATATTGAAGATGGATAAAAGAAGTGGAGGATACCAGAGGAACGTTCAAGAACAATGGGAATAAGAGTTTCCTTAAGGTATATAAAGAACAACAACAATAAAGAAATTCTGGCAATGGCCCCTTATTAGCTGGAAATACTGAAGCTGTTAATAATATTAGAGTTAATAAATATTTTTATACAAGAAAAAGCAGGGAGCCTAGTAGACAGGCAGGAAGATTAACAGTGTCTAGAGAGAATAAATTATTTAAAATCAGTTACCCTAGATACGTGTATTCGTAAGCCTCAGATCTTCCGTGCTACCACACAGCCATGAAGGCCACTGGCTAACGAAATCTGAGGGTCATTTGTGTTGTACCTTGGAATGTGGGGATGCCCCAGGAGATAGCTAATGCTGTGCAATATGCCAAAAGGCCAACAAAGAATGTTTAAGTTTTAAGACCAGGTTGCCTGACACCTCCTATTGCACACAAAGTTTGTGGGGAGCTCAGGTGGGTTTCTTATAGTACCACTTAAGAAAAGAGCCTAATTATTTGCATTCAAGGAATATTTTACTTTCGAGGAAAGAAATGGAAGTTCTTATTAACCAAAGCTGATTTCATTCCATGAGGAGCTGGCAACTAGGACATGGTAGGAAATTATATTCATCAGTGATAAAGCTTTGTGGAGGGTGACAGAGAAAGGATCAGCAAGGATGCAGCAGGTTATCAAACAGTCTGAACAATTTAATAATTTGGCCTCACTTAAACAAAGAAGGCTTGAAAGAAACCAACACAAACTTGTATATCCCAGAATAAGGAATGTCCTCCTGACTCTGTTTATAAGTGGAGACTCTCCCCTGGGAAGCTGCAACTCTGAGAATACCCGAGAGATGGAGGCGAGCAGGCAGTCATGAGTCAGTGCCAGCAGGATGCCCTGGCACTGGGACAGCATCAGCCTCGGGCATCACACGGCGACACGGAGCTGCTGCTTTCCCCATCACTGTGATGATACAGAACACATCATTTTGGCAAAGTTTGAGAACGTCTAGCCTAAACGATCTCATTACCCAGCGAGGTAGGGATAAACAGCACCACTGCCTCGGGTAGGAACATTGCTAAACGAACGGTCCGGCATGATACAGATGACTGCAGTCATCTGCAAGGGAGCACCAGAGTACGAATGTGTGGAGTGATGACTCCAGCGTGAGGACAGATGCTTATGATGCTGGGGATTAGGCAGAAGGAGGCTATTTCTAAGGAAAAAATCAGCAAATACAAAATTAGATACTGCACCTTCAGCAGGGACAATTGGCAGTGGAAATTTTGTCTCAGATACATTAAATTCCTCAAGGTTTTTGCCATGAAGACTGAAACACAAGGTAGCAGTGCAGTGCGTGCACTCTCATTTTGAATTTGAAATTAATATTTTGTAGATGGCAGCATCAGCAATTGCTAGGAAATCAGAGGGAGAGAGTTAGTAAATAACTACTAATCACACCCGGAGAGCCTGGGGGGAGCAGGGGCAGGGAGGCAAGAAATGGAGTGGAAAATTGCAAGCGGCACACTCAAAACTTTTATTCCCCAAATGTGTTTCCTCCTGTCACACAGAGCATGATTAGCCATGAAACTCTGGTAAGTCCTCAGAGTGATTGGACTACTTAGGCGGGTGCTTAGGCGTGAGCCGCCAGTACGTCGCTCATCACTCTTCCTGCTCTCTGAGTATTCCTGCATTTTTAGGTGGCTTCCCCTCAGGTTCATTTCTCCACTTTTCTGAAGAATTTTTCCAATTTTTAAGGGGTACTCTGGTTCCTTCTGCTACTTGCCACCCTGCCAAGGAGTTAGAAAATTCAGGGTGTGATTTGATTGCATTTGTTCGCCCTTTCTCTAAGGAGGGAGACATCACTGGGGAAAATATAGTCACTCCCTGGGGCAGCTGCTAAAATAGGAGGAAATCTTACTTTAACTTCTGATTATGGGAGAGTCTGATGGCTGTATCACTGGGAGAGGACTAGCTTGCATTTCTAATGAGACCATCAGTGTAATGGGAATTTAGCAGAGCATTTAGTCAGTTTAAATGGTTTTGGAGAGCGGCATAGACCAGCCTAGATGGATTCAAGCCAGGGACTGAAAACTTTTCCTTCAGAGCAGCTATTTTTTATTGGAATTGCTAATTCTATTTCTATAGACTGAATCTGTTTCTCAGGCATTTAAATTCTACACTCTGGAATTAAATCTCACATTGATATATATGCTTCATTCCAGCATTAAGTACATTAATATTTCACCAGCCTGATTTTACTGGCCTTCTCCCTCTGTTTTTAATTAGATTTGACGGTATTCTATATAATCGTGTATTCCTACATGTTTCTGTTTAGCAGAACTTGCACAAACTGTTTGTTGAAGGGTTTTTACAACTTAAACATCATATATTGAGAGTGAATTTTGCAATCAGTGCTTGCAAGCCTTACAAGCCTGCTGAAAGCTCTATTACAGCATTTACAAAATATCCTCTACCTCAATCTATAAACTTCTGACTTTATTTCATATAAAACATGAATAAATACTACACTTTTCAGATAATATAAATGCATGAGCTTTTTTGAAGTGAAACATTTGCATCAGTTATAGCACTAAAGCGAAACATAATTTCAGCAATCAAAATCTAATTAATTAAAATTTACTACTGTATGAAAACAGCTACTCCTAGGTTTAGGATTAGTAAACAAAGCTATTTGAAATACCTGTTTTGGCTGTAGGTAAGTAGCAGATATAACTGGCCATCTGTTATATGCAGGTAACCAAGATAATAGCAACAACATTAGTTTCTTTTTTTTTTTCCTTTTTTTTGAGGAAGCAAATGTTTTCATCTGTTTCTCATGAATTCTCCATACTTCTTGCCAGGCATACTTTTGCTTGCATTTCTTTTTTAGAAAGCAACTAAAAACTGAAGGTACATTTGTCTTACTGGATCTTAAGTGATGTTATGGATGTGAGCATTTGTAGCTGAAATAAACCCAGTAACATAAGGGCACAGTCTGGATAGGAACGGCGGATTCCCACCTGGCATTCTCTCTCATTTTGCTGGAAATAAGAGTTAAAGGTCTTGCATAGTGTTATGCCTGCAGGAAGGTTTTGTTTTATTTTGCTGCAATGTGAAGCAGTACTTTTCTTCTCTCTAAATCAGCACATCAGTTGTGACTTTAAACATCTGGAGCCAGTCTGAAACCCTTTTAGCATACTGCTATGTAGAATAATAGCTTTTTTCTTTCTGGGTTTCTGGTAATATTGAGACTAATGTCCAGTTCTTAAAAGGTCACTGTGCATTTATGGGAAAGAAAAAATATCAATATTTTGCAATAAGATAATTTTCCAAAACCAGACTCATTCAGATGAAACATTGTGGTGGCATAAACTCAAATGGACACTTGACTGTCTGATTTTCGTATTTCATCACAACTCTCTGCTTTGTGGGGTTCATCTTCTTCTAAAATCAGTATTTTTCCACTACTGAAGTTCCTTTCCTATTTAATGAGCAGAAATCACAAAAGTCCTTCATAAACACAGTACCCTGACTGAATCTGAGGTGCTGCCTAGCATTAAAATAGAACAATATACTTGATCAGATTAACACATTCATGAGATCTTTCACAAATTGTAAAGATGGTGACTTCTACATTTATTTAAATGACGATTGAGACATACATACATTTGTGCCCCAGGCTTGCAAACTGTTGGCATGTTCTCTCCTGAAGTAGTAGTGTTAGTGATTTAATTGCTATCAATATCTTTCCTTTGCCCTCTCAGTTTCTTTTTTTCTTCCAACTATCAAAATTATCATGAAGATCATATCTCATATAGCAGCTTAGAAAACAGAGGGACACGAGGAGGGTTTTCTCCCTCATTTTCATAACCTCTCTTGAAAATCTTCAGGGCCTCTTCTCTCGTCCCTTGATTTACGTGCCAAAAGAGAATCTCTCTAATCACAAAATAAAACCACAGAGGCATTTTTTTGAGAGTTTCACACCTCAGAAAGTAATTTGGAGGGAAGAAAGAAAGAATTCATTAGGCCAAAGGATGTGAAATGTATCAGAGGTTAACATAAGATGCCGGGTGTGATGCCCACGGCTTCTGTCATATGCGCCAGCAGATGTGAAGTTTAACCCCTGGGTGGGGTTGTGTCTTCAGCCTAGAAGAAAATAGTTATCCTCCAAAGTTAGTCTCTGCTGGATGGGTTTCAGACTGGCTCCAGACATTAAAAGTTGCAACTGATTCCCAACTGGCTGTTGCAGATCAGCTCTCACAGACACTGCGTCATCAACATATCCTTCCCCAGCAGCTCCTTCTCCTCCAGCTCTTTCAAAGCCAAACCAAACCTGGGCCCTGGCCCTGGTCTCACACTTGACACTTGATGTTACTTTGATGGTACTTCCTGCAGAGGAAACTAGATGTCTTCCCACTATACCCTGGACTCCGGCTGGGCCTAAAGATAATCCTGGATTGGGACTTGACTTTCCAGCAACAGCAAATCAGGAAAAAAGATAGACAGACAAAACAGTGAGGCTGCAAGTCTCAACTTGACCATTCCCTTTGAGCAAGGCAGTTCCCAGGCAGCCTACAAAGGCTTCCCGTCCCAAACCCCAGCTACTTTTGTCTGGGAGCATCTCCTAGCCCTTCGACATGCTGGGATGAGCAGGGGCCCCGCAAGGTCCCTCTTCCGTGTCCCACCCCAGTAGCCTGCTGATCCAAATCTTCTTTCCAATAATCTATGTAGGAGATTTGGACACACAGTCACATTGGTACTTGTAGATATTGGATATTGATGCACTCTAAAAGACTTTCTGTCTATTTTTCATTACCTGTAAGCAGTCCCTCACCACCACCCCCTCCTTTCCCACTCTCACTGAGTGGCCCAGCCCCTTGTGCTGCAAACCCTTAATTGGTTGCTGGAGAAAGAAATCAGCTGGCCTGCTGAGGCATTTCTCAATATCCCAAACTCATCCTCATTTCCTTTCATTATTTCTCTACCTGTCACCTTCTTTGTAGAGATAGGAATAAATGCGTTAATTAGAGTGCAGTGAGCACTGCTGCCCAAGCCTCCCACCCTTCCCTGCCTCCACGACCTCACGGAGACTTCACTAAAAATGTGTAATTAGGTTCTGCAAAGGAACTTCCTGACCATATGCACTCTTTTTGAGAGCAGGAGCCCTCAGTGGTGGTTTGTTTTTTTCTGAGCTGCTTCAAGTGCCACTTCATTTTTCTAGCTTTTGCTTACGAAGTTGTATTTACCTATCTTTTTATATCAAAGACAAATCCATTTTAAAAAATCTTTGAGTCCATGGATGATGTTACTTACTGGCCTGGATTTTGTGTATTCTGAAAAAGATGTTATAGAAAATAGCTATAGATAGACTGTGTTGAAAAGACTGTATCCGCACATGAGCTTGCATGTGTTTCTCCATCCATCCTTGTACAAGCTTGCCAGAATACATACAGAAATTCCATCCCAAGCACGGGCTGATTTAAACACGATCTGAAGTGCTCTGCTAACATAGAGTGCACCAAAGCTCATTGTGTGCTGATTCTGTGCCGAAGTGCTTTTCAAATAAATTACAAATTAACATAATGCCTCTTGTGAGCTTAAAGTATTTTTCTTTTCTTCTCTACTCCCTCTCTTTAGTGGGGTGTGCTGGTCCAGTTATGGATTATTTTTTTTAAACTATCCCAGTTGTCATGATGGAGATGTTTTGCTGAGGAGGAGTGTCCTCAAAAGCATCCAGACTCAGATGCTTACTACAAACTGGAGTCCTTCTAACACAGATATCTTCTCACCCAGGATGTTCTTCAGCCTGGGCTTTGAGGGCTGCCTGCTGTCCAAAGATCCTCACTCTCCAAAACTGCTGGTGGGTGAAGCTGAAGTCCAGTGTGACCATGTGTCCTGCTCTGGCTATAGCTTTGTAGATCAGAGCTGAGGCCCTCACCTGACAGAAAAAATAGTCTGAGAACCAGTGAAGGCTTTTAGGCATGGAGGCTATAACTGCACGGTAGGAAAACAGCTCCTGCCTTTACAAGGTAGATCTCTATATTGGCAAGCTGTCTTAGCCTGATACATCCTTGTGACAAATACATGGATCAGGCTGGCCAGATCCTGCTCTAGGGAGAAAAAAACCAAACAAACAAGTAAGCATTTTATGATGACAACCTGGTTTTTCCTATCCCCAGCTTCAGGAGAACGTATGCTGACAGTAGTTCCAGAAGGGACCACAAGTCCCAGGCAGGCAATGCTTTTCTTGGAGAGCAGTGCTTCTGAAATGAGAAACAGACAGGGAAAATAAAGACATGTGAGCAAGGAGAGGTTGATGGGCCAGCACTGTGGTTTCTTGTTCCTTTTGTGTGGATGGTTCATGCTTGCTTGCGCTCCTGGTGCCTCACCTTAGCTCCCCTCACACCTCCACACAGCCTGAAGCCTTCATAGTATTGTAGTTGCACCTACTCACAGGTTTGCAATATACATATTTTTATGTTGATACAAGAAGTCAGGACACTAATAAATAGATAGAATTACCTAGAACATGTCATTATACAGTTTTGGTTTTCAGCTTCCATTTAGGAGAAGAGCTAAATTATATGAGTATAGAATCATAGAATCATAGAATGGCCTAGGCTGGAAGAGACCTTAGAGATCATCTAGTCCAACCTCCCTGTCATGGGCAGGGACGCCACCTCTCGACTAGACCAGGCAACATATGGGGACCGAGCGGGAATCGAACCCGCGACCTCAGTGTTGTCAGCACCACACTTAAATTGCTAAATCTTACCCAATATGCTTAACTATCGCCTTGCTAGCAGAAATTCATGCCCTCAAACTGAAGAAAGAGCAGGCAGCAATACCATGGGTGCTCTGCTTTTCACATAAGCACATCTGTCCCTGGTTAAATAACTATCAGTGCAGATTTCATCACATTTCATTACATAATGCCTAGTCTCGGATCTTACTGTTTTCTCAGCGATGCCCTAAACAGATCTAACTGACAAAAAAATGAGCTATTGTAAGACTGTTTGGATCCCTGTAAGTGGTGGGATCTCAAGCCAATGTCGCTCTTGCAGTGTTTGTAGGAAGCTCTGCCTCTATAAAACATTTTAGCTCCTACAAGCTAAATCCCAGGTCATTCATACCTGTCCCGTTTGCCTACTTGTCATCAGGGCTTGCTAGCTTGGCCAGTGGCTGCATCCGTATGGCCACCAGAGAGTTTGCTGACTCAGGAGATGACAGGGTGAGCTTTTTCCTACCTGTAGACATATTTCTGGACAAAACCTGGGCAAGTCTTGCTGTGAGATTGTCAAGTTTCTGTAACTTGTCGGTGTAATTGAGATGTCTGCCTTGCAGTGAGATATTGCCAAATTCGATATGTTGATTTTACAGAGGAAAAATCTTGGTACAAGCAGAAGGAAATGTGGGGGGAAAAAAGCAAGACACAAGTCTTTAAGAGATGAACTAGTGGGAGTTTCTGCTCCCACCCCTGATCCTGTTCTTATACGCCTACATTCCGGAAAGGTACTGCAGGGAAAAGGGGAAGCAGCTGTGACGGTAGCAACACGCAGGGACTGTGTGTATAGCGAGGAGCTGAGGAGAAGGTGGTTAGGCTCGGTGCTCTTTTAAGACATGGCACACCATGTTGCCTATGTAAGAGTCACGCTTTTTCCAGCACGCTCCTGGAAGATCTAGGCCACAAGTACAAGGAGGTGGTTTGAAATTACTACATATGTCTTCTTGATGTATTTACACTCCGGGGACCACCCACATCACAGGATGTGTTTGAATTGCTCACCAAAATTTCTTCTGGAGTCGAGATGAAATTACAGATTCTCTGTTCCCAGAACACAAGAAAAATTAGCAACTTTCTGAACTATTATTATTAGAGAGGCTTTTTTCTTTTAAATTGGTCCCATTCTTGAAGACCTTTCAAGCACTGGGGGAAATCTTTGCACCTTCTCAACTCCTTTAACTGCTGGTTATTTAATCCTACTGTGTGAAAAAAATGCATAGAGGTAAAAAAAAAACCCCCTCTTCTTTGAGAGCCAGTTTAAGCAACTTGAGGAAAGGATATGAGAAGGGAGGATGAAATCCCCATTAGAAAAGATGCATTATGTTTATATGACAGTGGAATCCTTGTGGATATTCTTATGCACTGAGACAATATATTTTAGTTTTAATTGTTTCAGTCAATGTCAATTTCACATCACACAGGCAATAAAGTAAAAATGGCCTTTGGGAAACATCACTGAATCTTATTTTGTGCTACAGTACTGCCAGTGCAAATATCTAGTTCTGTTTTGTAAGCTCAAAGCCAAATGGAGGAAAATTTTCCTTTCAGAGAGACTACTGACCTGTCAGCATCAAAAATATTATTTTTAACATATAAAAATCGTTTGTCAGTGATTGTAATAATAAGAATCTTTGCAAAATCCATTATTGCTCTCGTAAACATTTTCCCTTAGGCAGTAATAGTAGGAAATAAGGATTAAGAAGTTAGTTGATAGCAACTGGATAAGAAAAAATTATAAAGGGTAACATCTACAGAGTTACTGGGATAAAGTATATTTTCTTTCTATTCAAATTATTAAATGGTTATAGTAGCTCATAGGAAACATCAGATCTAAAGCATTTTTGGTAAATTACAATTTATTCTACTGCTTGCTTTCCAGAATGCTAGAAGATGACCTCAAGTTAAGCAGTGACGAAGAAGAGAATGACCAGGTAAGAACCAGACAAATAACATGTCTCTTGTAGCATGTTTCATGTTGAGACTGAGCTACTGCAAATATTTTGCTAATGTTTTTTCAAAACATACTTAAAGGTTATCAAAATACATGGCAGTACTGTAACTGGAGTAACAGATGTTGCTGCTCAGAGCCAGCCCGCTAACTGCTGGATCAGTGGGGAACAGTCTGCAGCGCTCTTGATTTATTAACCTGATGCGACCCAGAAGGTTTTTGTATTAGTCATCATCTGATTTGATTTTGTTCTGTTTTAAAGTGTGGCCAAGGAGAGGAGAAACAGAAATTCTGGATTTAGGGCTCAGGCCAAACCTTGCAATCATGAGCTGGCCCCAGGGATTAGCCACTGGGCTATTTACCTCTTACCTGCCTAGAGCCTTGATGGCATTCCCCCAGCCCTCGTCTCTCTTCTGAGCATTTTTGGACCCATCTGTAGGTGGCCTATGAATGCTAAGAAAGCTAAAGATAGATGAGAGAAAGCCTTGGCTGTGTGCTTGCTTCACTCCATAATACAGCAAATAGGGCACTTGCCTGGGTTTTAATGACCCCAAACTACTTTTGGGAGCAGATACATGAGCCAAAGTTTTCCATGTGTCAGGAGAGCTGCATGCTGTTGGCAGAGGAGAGTGTCTCCCAATTTTTCCTTAAAACATTGCTGTGTTTTGTCTAAATAATTAAGTACTCACTAGAATAGGGCTGGATTTTGACTTCTCCATGGCTGGCTGAGAACGTTGTTGCTAAGTGGTGCTATGCCACCCTCTCCCCTTCTCAGTATACTAGCATGGGAGATTTAGTTGGGGATGAGCAGGGAAGAACCTCTTCCTTCTTGCACTAAAATGCATGTCCCATGCCTTTCCTGGAGCAGTACTGCTGCCCCTGGTTGCATCTCCCAGGTGAATCCAGACCTGAAAGTAATGTGGGTTTCAAATATGATTACTTCAGTCAAGGATCATTGGAGATATCTAGACTTCGGAAATCCAGGATCTTAGATGAACAATTCTAGGTACGCAGGCATGAAGCTCTTCCAGGGTTTACTCTTGTTATTAGAAGTCTCTGTTTTACAGTATATTCCAAACAACAGGTAAATCAAAACCTTTTAATATTTACACTAAAACATTATTTCATCTATTTTGAGCAAAGCTTCTTGGTGTTAAGAAGATTCAGCACATAGATGCAGTTATTTACATATTTATACAATTTGTTTAATGTATTTCATCCTGAAACACTTCACCTTTAATTACTCTTCCGACTTGTCTTGATAGTTTAAAATACAGTGCATAGACAGTGAAGGGCAAAGTAAAGTGAGGGACAGAAGGAACATCTGAAGGATAACAACAGCACATCAAGATGCCATGGTGCTTGCAGCGAGGGCTTCGGTGGTAAAGGAGTGTGGAGCCAGTTGTCAGGAGAGATGGTTTGTCCTTCAGGTCAGAAGGGAGGTCCCAGGCAATGGATGTCAGCGTGGAACAGGCTAGCAGAGTGAGCGAGCTTAAATTCTGGTTTGCTTCATAGCAAGCAGAAAAGGGCATGTGGAAGTGTTGAACATACAGAAGGTAAAAGAACATTAATAGATTTAGGCAGAGAAAGGATCTCAGGTCATTTGGACATACACACATGGTGCCTTCAGTTTGGAGCTAGCACTTGAAACTATTAGCATCTTTCACGCACTTGTATTGCTCAGTGTTATGTGTGCTACACAGGATCTTCACTCAATAACCACAGCATTAAGGTGCAGGTGAAACAGCCTGCGTCTTTCATCTCAATGCTGGAACAAGCCCTGTAGAGCCTAGATTGGCTTTGCCACTCATGTGGCAAAGAGCAGAACTGAGATCCCATTACTCACTCCTAACCGTCACAGGCCCTAGCACGAGCAGCCTTTGGCAATGACTTTGTGACTGGGTCGCCTCTCCTAGTGAAATCTCCTGGAGGCGCAGGCTGGCTCCTGCTATATGAAATGCCTTGCAGAACCTCAGCTGAGAGCTGCAGGTTTGCTTAATGAACAATCCCGAATTAAATATGCCTGCTGGATAAACTGAATGCTACACTTCCATCTACCTAGCAGGAAATAGGCTCAAAGAAGAATAACACAGACCTCCTCTGCCAATAAATGTACAGATTACACCATGGATCTGTGTCTAAATGTCAGTGGGAGAAATCGTTTCCTTTTAGTTCGTAATTCTGAGGCTCTTTAATCTCAGATCTCCTCCTGAGCTAGGGAACAGGAAAGAAATCAAAGATGAAGGGATAGGAACAGTACATGAGTAATTTCCGGATCTTCCTTATGTAATAAATTAACCTTTGAGCAGTCAGATTGCTTTAAGTAGTCCAATTTCTCAGAGAACTGAAGGTGAGATGTGCAAGAACCTGGAAGCTTTTCATCTGGCTAATTTCAGTACCGGGAAGTTTAGGGGAAGGATTTTGAAAACTTTAGAGAAGATTTTGCACTTGCATCTGAAATTGCCGGGCAGCGAACGGGAAGTTTCCAAAGCAGTGCAAAGCGGGGGCAGGTGCTTCTGTGCTCCCAGAACTGGCATTCGGAGGGCTTTGACTGACCCTGGGAATGTGAGCCATGGGTGAGAGAGGCCAAATGCAAGACAGAGGCATGATTAAGAGCTTCAGGACTGCAGTGGGCAAAGCTTTCCCAACCCTTCCCTCCATGCCAGCAATTAAGGTAGTGAGATTCACAGACCGAGGAGAGGCAAAAGAGGCTGGGTTTGAGCTGAGTGTGTATGCACCCAGAGTAATTACATTATCCACACTTATTAGTCTCTTAATTTTAATTACATAAATGTATTTTTCCTCTTTAATGAGCATAGTTTATCCATTTAAACTGATCATTTCAATTTTACGGGCAGTGATCATAGGATCTAATATGCAGAGGGAAAATTTCCTGTTGGCATATTTTACACCACACAGATTGAAGAAAATATACCTTTTAATCCCCAATCAATATCTGAAGTGCATGCAATTAATAGATACCAAGGTAGTTAACATAAATCTGCAAGTTAAAGAGCCAATTCATTTTGATTTATAACACACAGAGTAATAATTTCATCATTGTCTCTCCCAGAAAGCATCTGAAGCTTTGTAGCATGAAGATGTCAAAATTGTACTTAAGATTGTTTGGAGTACTGAATTGTAGTGGTTATTGCCTTTTGGTTCCTTGAAGTGTGGCATAGCACATGAAACAATTCCCATTATAATACCCTGCTCTTCTCTGTAGAGGTCACTGGATAACTTAAATCAGTCTTGGGTGAAATATTATAAGGAGATTGTCAATTGTAATATGAACAATATTCTTTTTTTTCTTTTTTTTTTTCCTGCTTGTCCTTTTACAATACAAAAATTTTGTAATAAAAAAGTAGTTCTTTTTAGGGGAAAAAGATCCCTGGCATCATCTGTGCAATTCATGTCAATCAATAGCCAAGTAAGTTGACTGGTACACATACATGGAATAATAATCTAACATATTTTTGCAACCCAAGTCTGCTTCCTTGTATGCATTTTTTTTCTGTGCAGGATCAGGTTGGTTGCCACTGAAGTTTTGTGGCTGTGAAAATTTATTACCCACAGAGTCAATCTGCATCCTGGCTGCCAAGTCTGAATAAATAGAGTCATTGTGTTTGTCTGGAATATGTAACCAAAGTTCATCGAGTCAGCTTGACTTTCGCATCCCATGGGATTCATAAAAGCCAACACCCTGGTATGTGCTCTTGACTCCTGCCAAAATTTTGTAAAATTGTATAAACAGAAGTTGAAGAAGCAATCAGAACACACTCCCAGAGACATGGCTCTGAACTCCAGCCCCTGCTGTATCTCGAAAGGAAAGATCCAACTTTAGTACTTTTTTTCTAAAAATAAAATAATTATATGACTATGCCCCAGTGGCAGCAAGTAAACGGGGGGGCTGAAGACACCTTCTGCACAGAGCGCACAGGGAGGCAGCAAGCAATCCTCTCAGGTTCATGGATTTTGCTCATGTGCCCTGTGCTGGAGGCAGAAGGAAGGCACCGTTTGCCTGCACGTGTCCGCCCTTCTTAAAGAAGGTTTGGGGACAGACTGGCTCTGCAGGGTCTGGACGGTGGCAAGCGAAACTAGCCCCTCCACAGGTGAGCCAAAACAAACAGAGAGCCGTGTCCCTTCACAGGAGACCTTGAGAAAGTTCACCAGGAACAGCTTCAGCACCATAAAATAAAAGTCTTGGCAGCCTGGTCTAGTTCACCACCCAGAACTCCACAGGGCAATGGCAGCCCACCCAGCCTGGCACCCTCCTGGGGGGCCTAGGGCTGCCCCCACATCCATGGCAGGCTGGGGACAGCCAGGGTGGGCTGGTGGCCCTGGGGTCCTGTCCATGCTCCAGCATCACCCTGGCCATGGCTGTGACAGAAAACTTGAAGCTAATCGAGTTACACTTGCAGCTCCGGTGGGGACATGTGTGCCTACGTTTCATCCCTGTCACACATACGCTGAGGGGTGCCAGGGCTCAGTGCTGAAAATGCATCTTTCTGGCAGGATTATCTGCAGCGCAGGCATTTGGGACCAGACAAATCTGTCTTGTCCCTGCAACAGGACAAAAGTCCATCCGTGTGGTCAATGGCAATCGGTGTGGCCGCGTCCCTACATAAATCGCATTACGAAACGATTTATTTTTTTTTAAGTCATAAAATCATGTTTCGTTTCTTTAGTGGTAGCCAGGAACAAGTGAGAAAGAAGGTATGTAAAGACAATCTTTTTAATACTGTTTAAGACTCTTTCCTCTCACTTGTGGATATGAGTCTATGTGACTGACAATCAATGAAAAGGTAAAAATTATCCTGATATAAACCAGTCATGCATCCACCTTCTTCCAGAAGGAATAATTTTTAGTAGTGTCTTTATAAGCACTACTTCTGCCTCTGAAATGCAGTATTCCAGCCAATTTGGAGTCATCTGTGATGAATTTTGAAACAGATTGAAAAAGGGGCAAAGTGGCTACAAGCTTTCTTTCCATAAGACCTCCTCTGTTAGGACAGCGCTTTACAAAGTCGAAGATCAGCCGCGCAGAGCGCAGTCAGGTACATCTAGAGAGAAGGGTGATATTGGGCAAATTATAACATGCCACTGCATAGCCCTGCTCATCACTAGAACTATTTTTAGGCAGTGCTAATTGCATTCACATATGCCGTGTCCAAATATTGTAACCACATTAAGTCATTTTAGTGTTGTGCTCCCTTTTACTCATCTCTTAATCAGTGCAGTACTTGATACTTGATCAGAAGGGAAAATGAGTGAAAAGGATGAGAACACTCAACCCCGCAAAGAAGCCAAAACAAAAAACACAGAGTCTGCATCATTGCTGCAAATGTATTTCTCTCTTAAAAAATGCCGTGATTAACTTGGAAAAAAAAAAGTCTTTCCAATGAGAAGTTTCTCACTCCACTGAGTACAGGAAATTTGTGAAGTCTGGCCACATGCAAGTCTGACTGCAGCCAAAACTGCACAAAGCAGAGATAAGCAAATGTGGAAAAATTAAATTTTGGTTTAAGGAATGGCTGGAAACTCCAGTGGTTTTGTACTTAATCCAAATCTTCTGCTCAGCCCCCTGTCACTATTACATGAGTGTGTTTTTAGACTGGAGAAATAGCCACTGTAATAGCTTTACTTAACTCGAGTAATTCCATTATTTCCTGTGCATTAGAGGAGTGATCCTCTTGGTATCTGACTTAACTAAAATCCAGGGTAAGATTTAAGTCAGCTGAGTCAAGCTTTTTTTTTTTTGTGGTTTGCCAGCTCTGATTTTAAAATCTCTGTGACATCTAAATTTGCGCTTTCCACGAGGCATGACAAAAAGACCAAGATTGCCTCACTGAAACTGTCAGATGAAACAAAGTAAGAGCTCAGTCTTGTCCTGCCAAACTTGGCTCACATCACTGCCTATCTTACAAAATCAGATTCAATGTCTGGCATGCACTGGCAGGCAGGGTCGAGCTCTGAATTTGAATGCCACCACCATGAGTGACAGTGAAAAAAGTTAGAGATCATCTTGGCACCTGGGCATACACAAAATTTGGGGAAATTCAAATACAGCACTCTCATCTCAGTGCTTCTCAATAGCAAGCCTTAAAAATAGACTGGAAAATAAACTTAAAATACAAGGGCATCTTCCTTATGTCTTCATATGTATAGATGCCATGACTAAGTTAAGTTTTAGCTCTAGTAAATCTCCAAAGCCTGCCATTTCCCATTGGTATCACCTTTTTCCGAGTCCAACAGTTTATCCCTATATCTACCCTAATTTCTTTAACCTCGTCTTCTTGAAATCTTTGGTTAGTTTTTGTGAGCTTTTTTTTCCTCCTTGTGAACTGGAATTACTATACGAACACCGGTTTTGACTGATGTGGGAATATATCCCGACACAATCAATACAGCAGTGTTGGCTAATTTGGGGTGTAAAGAAGGATTTGGTCCCATATCTCCAGGCTGCCTTCCCCTTGTCCTTGTCTTCAGCCCTCACTGAAGCCAGACACCCTCCCTGAGTCCTCATCTCGCTCAAGTGTGGCCATGAAGCATCTGCCTCCAGGAGAATGGTTAAACAACCAGCAGTCACAAATAATTCAGAGCACAAATTAGTGCTGTTTGTAATACTGCAGCTATTAAAAGCTTTAAGAGGAGAACATACCTGGCTTGGATCTCTTTCACACGTGCATGCACGCAGACAGGCACAGGCTCCCAGCCACTTTAGGAGCTGCCTGTTGCTTGCTCTGCAAGGCAGGAGGCCAAGGTCACTTTGCTCCCCTTGGCCACTCAGCCCAGGCTGAGGCGGTGTCAGCGCAAGGGGCCGCCTGAAGGAGATGTGGCACGCAGAGATGGATGACAGCAGAAGCGGAGAAGGAGGCAGACAGATCATGTCAGAAAACAAAAGGAACATGAAAAGGGGGAAGGGATTAAGGGAATAAAAAATAAATTAATGACGAAAAGAAACTGGGGGGAGGGAAAGAAAGGGGATTATAAAAGGAATAGCAGCTATATTAGAACACAATGAGAAATAAGGAAGAAGAACCAGCAGCCAATCCATCAAGACTAGAATTTAAGAAAAAGGGAATGGGGAACCATTGCTACAATTTCTTCTGCACCTAGGATGAAATCTCTCTCCTCTGAAGTCAGCAGGAGTTAGCCACTGATTTCAATCAACTTACCATGTTATCCCCCATTTTCTTTTTTATTTCCTAGCACAATGCAAGCAGATACTTGAATGGTACTTGGGTAGTTGCAAATGCATCATAGTCGATTGATAAAGCACCTCCCTGGGCAGAGTTACCACCATTAGGGGAATTCAGGCTTGTATTCCTCTATTTTCACATATGTGGGCTTTTAGAAAAAATCTACTTTAATTTCTGAGCTTTTAGACTTCCCAGTAAATCTTGAAAAGCCTGTGGCACAACACTGATATTTTTGGCCTGCAATATCCTAAGTGTAAGCAGCTCTTCAATCAAGTTACTTTTTCGTGGATAAGGAGACTACTTCTGCAGAGACAGAGAAGGTTTTCCAAAGTGACCACTGCTTCCTTTGACTGAAACCTTCCTCCAGTGTCATTGAAAATTAACTATTTTATTAATGTAAAGTACCAAGGACTTCCCTTCTGATCATCTCCACTGAAAAGCATTAAAGTTGACTCCTCTGCATTGAAACCCCCTGTGGTTGTTATGGCCAGACTGCAGAAGAAATCTGAACAGATGCAGGCAGAAGACTCAACATTTACAGATATATAAAATTCTCTCTGTGGTTAATACCCGTGCTGATTATAAAGTAATCTGGAGATCCAAATCACTTAACAAGTATTAACTACTAAATACAATGCCCTTGAGAGATATTTAGGTAGAGCTAAGAGAGAATTATTATCTCTGTAGAATTGACAGGGGGACTGAGATGTGGATTGTTTGAAGCCACACAGCAAGTCAGCTGCAAAGCCAGGATTAGAGCTTGGGTCTTTCACTCCCAGGTGCCATGTTCAAGTCACTCGGCTGTGCTGCCCCTGAAGATTAATAAGGATTAATGGGCAAAGCAGAGGAGAAAGAACAATGTACACGAGAAGTAAAATAGTGAAATTCCAGGGTGAAAAATTAATATCAAGGTGTTGAAAGGTCTGGATAAATCATGAAATCCAGAAAGGGGTTTATAGTTTCTTACAAGATGTGGCTCTGATGATAACCAACTCTAAGAGGGGAAGGAAAGGAGATCCAATTAAGTCTTATGGCATGTAAATCTTAAATAAGTATCAACCGGACAGTGAAAATCACATTCACGCATTTATATTGCAAATTTGCAGAGAAACACTCAATACACAGTTTACAAGTCTTTTTAAATCCTTCAGAAATCCACACTGGAAAGCAATCCTCAAAGGCCCTAGGAACAGCAAGGAGCACAGAATATTGCAGTGAGAAAAGGCACTTTAGGAATCACAATAAATTGCCTGACCTGAGAAACTTGGGCAACTTCTTGCAGCCACAAGACACTCACAGGCATTGAGACAGGGCAAGTCTGTAGGTGTAAGAGGGTTTCATTACCTGTTTTGAGCCTTGATGAGAGCGTCATTGCAACACTGTACAGCTCAGCATCCTTGAAAGAGAACACTGAAAACTAAAGAGGGTTGGAAGAGTAGAGAGAAGAGCACTTGACACATTCAGAAAACATGCCTTGGAGTGAAAAATGTCCACGCAATGAACTGAGCTTATCTGAAGCAGGGCTGGTGTCTGGTCACAGTCTATGCAGATCTGCACAGGGGAAGGAGCTGTGAGGCTGGAAGGCAGCTCCATCTCACAGACAAAGATAAAACCTCCAGTGCAAGAAGGTGCCTATAAACAGAGTTGGACTAAACCCACATTTTAATGCGGAAGATGAAAACCTGTGCATGTGGTTGGACTGAGGTGGGTTGGCAATTACAAGGTTGTCCAGAAGTTTTGCTCTAAGTCTACAACAGCTCCTAGATCTGTAACAGAAAAAAAACTCTGGAGTGTCCTGTGATTCAACTTATGGCAGGTTATACCCTTCACAAAACTTTCTTCCTGACTTCAGTAGTTTAGGAATAAACTGCACTTAAGCTGAAACCAAACAAAACCTTAGGAAAGTAAAACAGAATCAGCATGAAAGACATATGAAGAGTGAAATGTGAAAGGAGACGGGTATAAAAGTATTTGTTCTGGTCTGGTTCCCAAATGGCAGTATATAATAATGACATGTTTCCTTAACCCTGGCTTGGAAAAAGTGCATCTGAAGCTCGCTAACTGCCATCCAATACATGGTGACATCCAGTAGCCTGGGTTGTTGCTAATATGGGAGCTGCTTAGAGCCTGCACAGTTCCAGGACAACACCTACCACCTGAGGAAGACAAGCAAGATGCTCTGGAAGCAATGCAATTTACTCTTGCATGGGTAGTACATATCGTTACACTGTCACTGAAGAAATGGCTCAGATTCTCACCGTGTGTGCACCTGTGCCATCTCAGTGAGGTCTCTGGTGTAACTGGTATAACTCTGTACAATTGCTGCAATGAGCTCTCTCACGATAACAGTGGTTAATCCATAGGACAGGAAAAATGGAAAGCAAAATGTCTGAATCTGCCAGCTTATTGCCTTTTATTTGCCAAAGCTTGCCGTCGATAAGCTATGAGAAAATGCATCTATAATCAGCCTGTAATGCCTCCAAGACACTCTTCCAAGCCCAGCAGAGCATTTTTCAGTAGTTCTCATTTACTTCTTATCCAAAAATCCCTGCAAGCCCAGCAGTTTATGAAGCCATTCTGTTACAGATAGATTAAAAAAAATATAAAAAGGAAGGAGGAAAAAAAAAAGGAAAAAATGGGATTTCTGGTGACTACTCTTACCAGTCTTGTATCTCCAGCTCAATAGCTGTATTCAGCCTGTTCTGCTCACTGCTCAGTCCCAATTACAATGAACTAGCTCACTCCTCAGTCCCAATTACAATGAAAGTATTTAATTTCCTCTTTGATTTCCCTTCAACAACAGACTGCAACTTGTGACACTTCAAGTAATTTTGGTAGCTCATTTAACACACACTGAAACCTGAATATCTGCTGATTATGTTCCCAAGCTCTGGCTCACTGCAATAAAGGATGGAGAAAGAAGATGCAATCTCTGGAGATTGAGAACCTGAACATGATTGCTACTGGCTGAAAACTTGTTTTGTCCCAGTAGTCTTGGGGTACAGCTAGAATCGTCCATAAATGATTAATGAACTATAGGCAGATCAATGAAACTCTGCTCTAAGTATATGTGTAACCAACTCAGGTGGGGGCAAAGAAGTCTAACCAGCTGTTATCCTATGATTTGCAACTCTTGATGTAGTGAAACGGAGTAATTCATCTCATTTGCTGTGGCTGGTTTCTCTAGCCCAAGTAGCTGAGTCACCTAGGTGATTTTTTTTTCCCTTCCTTGCTTCCTACTCAGCATTAAAGTTATTATGGGGAGGGTTGGCCTCTAATATCTGTGCTCATACAGAGGAGAACCTTCCACCATCAGTAACCCTGCTGATTCCAGGAACCGAACATTCAGGATTACACTCATTACTGGTAAACACACTCAATCACTTATCAAGATAATATTAAGCTTCTCATAAAGCATTTTAGTGGTGAGTTGCAGAGATCTTTAAATTCTGTCAGCAATATCAAACTTCAGAATAATTTCTTATCCTTAATTCTATAACCAGCATAGTCACTTACTTCAAGGAGTAATAAAGATGGTAGAACATATTCTCATCTTTCTTGATGGATGATGAGTTGGCCTTAGTAAAGTTGTTAATGACACAAAATAAAATGCAAATTAAATAGCACAATCAAAATCAAGCTATTAAAAAAATAGTCATGCAGGCAGTATATGATACTAAGTACCACCCTTTTGCTTACATTGTTACATAGATAATACCAGCATATTAGAAACATAATAAATCACAGAAAGCTGTTTCTCTAGCTGGGAGTTTCTCAAACTGCAGGTCATGACCCTCCATGGGGATTCATGAATGAGTTTGAATGGGGTCACAAAAAAACTGTTAGTGAGAAGCAAGGGCAGATATTTTCCCCTAAGTTGAGCAGCCCAGTCCTCTAGCAGGGGAACAAGAGAGCAGACTTTAATTAGTGGCTGCAAGTATTTATACTTGCTAGGGAACTGCTAACTACCTTTAATTACAACAGCTTACTTTCTCCAGGAGAGGGGAGCAATATAGGCTAGAATTAAAATTGCTGGATAGTTGCTAACTGCCTTTCATTGCTGGCAATAGATCTGTTTCTCCAGGGAGGAAGAATAAACTTGCAACTGAATCTTATTCCCCCATCGTTTAGAAATGGGGTCATTACCAACTCAGGGGGTCACACAAATATGCAATCAAACAGGGTTGTATTTTCAAATGGTGTAAGAAAGAAATCAATAGCCTCATTTACAGAATGTGTGACCACCAAGTCAAGAGTGAGGTCCCCCGTGTGTTGCATCCTGATTAAGGAGGATATTCATTAAAGGACTTAAAATGAGAGGCTCATTGTAAAAATAGAATGATCTCACTGAAAAGTACCTGTACATTTCTCTCTGCTGCCCTGCCTGTCATCTGAACCCACTTCCTTGCTCAGAAGGGATCACCTTTTCAAAGCTGTCGACAACTGGATATACCAAGACGGAAACTGAAGATTGGCATTTGAGGCTGCAATCCAACACTACGTGGTGTGTCTCAGCACACCAATCAGGTCCAGACAAGAATCCTCTCCTCTTACCTCCTGAGGGCAGCTTTCATTGAAACTGTAAGAGAAAGTATCCAGCTCTTCTCCCTCTCTGGAGATTAGGGATTTCATAGAATCACAGAATGGTTTAGATTGGAAGGGACCTTAAAGACCATCTAGTTCCAACCCTCTGCCATGGGCAGGGACACCTCCCACCAGACCAGGTTGCTCAGTGCCTCGTTCTAAATGGCCTTGAACACTGGCACAACTTCTCTGGGTAACCTGTTCCAGTGTCTCACTGCCCTCACAGAAAAGAATTTCTTCCTAATATCTAATCTAAATCTACCCTCGTTCAATATGAAACTGTTACCCCTTGTTCTATCATGAGACTTTCTGATAGAGTCCTTCCCCATCTTTCCCGTAGCCCCTTTAAGTGCTGGAAGGCTGCTATAAGATCTTCCTGGAATCTTCTCCTCCAGTCTGCACAGCCCCAACTCTTTCAGCCTGTTCTCTTAGGAGGGATTTTAAGGATGTACAGGAATGATACAAACCCCACATCCTCATGTTAGGGCCTTCTTCATCAAAGCACATGTTTACTTTCTTGAGGTCTCTGTAAGGTCCATGAGGCTTGCGGCCACAGAGCAACCTGCCTCCTTCAATGCCTTCTGGCTACTGCAGCCACCATGTACCTTGCTCTGGGAGTGCTCTGCAGCTCCCCAGAAGTGAGTGAGGGTGATGCCAGGTGAAAGCAACCTCACTGGTGGGCACATCCTTATCTCAGCAGTGAAGGTCTGCGCTGCACGCTGTCCCCACAGTCCTCTTCCCATTCTCACACTACACCCTGCTATGTGACGCCCTTTCCCTGGAGAAGAAGCTCAGAAAAGAAATCCAGGTTGCGAATAACCTGAGGGAGTGGAGGGAGAGAAGGAGAAGTGTTACTTTTCAACTGGATCAGTTTTCCGATCTGTTGCACTGCACAGCCACATGAGGATCTGTGGTGATCTGAGCCAAGAGAAGTTGCTTAAACAGCGCAGCCACGTAGTGGGTGCTTGTGAGGGAAAGATTAGCCCTGGCTGTTGGTGGGAGAGAAGAGGGAGAGGTGACCTGAGTGGTGTCTACACAACTTGGCCGTGGAAAAGCGCTGTGATAGTGAGGGGAGGTTCTGAGTTTCGCAAGCAAACACGTAACACAGTGCAGGCCTCAGCATCCAAGGTGGGCATCTGGAACCTCAAATTAGACAGAGCGTCCTGCTGATGAGGGTGATCAGGCAAGAGAGGAGATGAACTTGCATTGACCCGGAGCACTAGAGATTAAGCCATAAGACATTCATAAGAATTGGGTTATTCTGGGGTCTGTCCTGTGTTTGCACGCAAGAAGTGGGATGAAATTGTCACAATGAGCCAATTGCAGAGGACAGAGTAAAAATGGTGCCAGCCCGCTGGACTGGAGAATGTCTGCTCCCTTTAAAGCCTGCCCTGTACCCAGTGGCCTGGATGGAATGGATGGCTTTGCATCCAAAGAGCATGTAAATAGGATTATTTGCTGGAGACAGTAAAAAATACTAGACCCTCCGTATTATTTTTCCTAACACTAAAACCAGCATATTTGGGCACGCCTCCACTGAGCTACGGGGACCTTCCCAGCCCTTCCCATAGGTACTGCACCCAATGCAGAAAGTCCACACTAAGAAAAAACCCTCCTGTGAGCCACGACACCTTGTCTTCTGATAATTTGGTGCGTGATACATGTCAAACTACTTCTCCCCAGGGAACCCAGGAAGGATGAGTTAGTCCAGAAAGTTCCCCAAGCAGAAACCCTACTTCCAAAATCAAGTAGAAACTCATCACAAAGCATTTCTGCACTCTCGTCAGATCTGCAGGGATCCACTCAGGGAATCTTTTGACACCTTTCTGTGAAATGCTGCATAAGTGCAAGACAGGTTTTATCAAGTTTCTCTTTGCAGCCTGTTAGAAGCATTTTCACTAGCCAGAAGGGTTACCTCCATGCTCTCTGGTGCTGAGCAGGATGCCTGCAAGCCGTGTGGCTAGTTTGGGAATAGGAGTGAAGCCCCCAGCAGCCAGAGAAGCCAGGGAGAGCTGTTTTAAAATCTATTTGCTGGTAACTTCAAAGAGAAAATTGACATTTAATTCCCTACCCCTTGACTCTCCATACTGTTTTGTTTCCCTTCTGTGCCAAGTGAGGCACAGCCTGGACAGGTATGGCTGGGAAGGGGATGTTCTGGACAGCTCTGAGTAAAATGGAGGCTTAAAAGTCAATTTTCGAAATATTATGGATTTAATCTTTGCTTAGTAGCTGGTTACTGTGCCAAAGCCATGAATCACACCACTTGAAGTGATTGAAAGAGGGGAAAGAATAATAATAATAATAATAATGTGGCAAACTAGCTCAGGGATAGGCTTGGGAGTCCTATTAAACTTGAGAGGCTACAATTTCTATTCCCAGACCTGCTGGTTAACACAAGAACAAGCACCATGCTTCCCCACCCCATCCAGAGAGTTCCACTAGGCAAAAAACTGAGGAGAAAACCAGCAACAGGTCAATCCTGGACTGTGTAGTCAAAAGTTGCCAGCAGCTTAACATGGCAGCACTCATGAAAAGGCTGCAGCAGCTCTGGCAAGCTTTGCAAAATTTATAATTATAGCCACGGGCTTCATCGCAAAAGGAACTAAATATGTGATGTTTGTTTCTGTGGAAGAATGGGAGGAGACTAATGGTAAAGGAGAGGGAGTGGGAGTGTGGAAGCGGGGAGAGGGGAAGGCAGAGAACTGAGCCCTGCCGAGTTTTCAGGAACCTGCAGAAAAAAAATCATCTAAATAGAGTAGCTCAGACCTCAAATGCCATGCGGTGCTTTGACAGTCTTCTGGTTTGTGGCGTGTTTAACAAAGTGTTCTTACATTTACTAGGCTGGAATGTCCATTTGACTATAGACTCTCTGCTACTTTGCTTGTACTTTAACATTTTGGACACGTGACAAAAATGTGTGTAACGCATTTTTTAAAGTGTTGATTGTGCTCGTAATTTTCAAGTCAGAATATAAAATAAACATCTCTGCCCTTTCTTCCAGCAGGCAGCACAGAGATCTGCTCTCCGCGTTCTATCTGACAGGTACATTTTGTCATTTTTATGAACTATAAATTGCTTTATGAAACGTTGAGCCCTATTTATTGTGGCATATAACTCATAATCGGATTTTGTCCCCAAAGTATCTGTGAACGGGGATGTTAAACATTTTGCATGCTTGGATTTGTCATGCATGTGTAGAGTTTATTACTGCAAAAATCACAGTCTTGTTGTATTTTACACAGACTATGCAGAATCCCTTGTTGTGATACCAAACGAGAGATAAGAAACTTACTGAAGAAGGCATGAATGATGCAGTAAATTCTGAGCTTTAGAGTTTGCTGAGATATATCTGAGCTCATTTTTCAGCAATAAGTACTTCATTTATTTCGAGATGTTCTCTTCTGACTTTTTCCAAATCCTTTCCCTGGGAATTACTCTTCTTTTGATGAGATTCTCTATGTTTTATGCACAAAAACAATGCACTTCTTTACCCCTTAAGTTTTGAGGGATTGGCATTTTGGAGGAATTTAATTAATTTTTTCACTTCTTCTGGAACTGCAGCAGTGCTCCAGGCAGATAAGCAGGGGACCAAATCCTTAGGCAGCGTTCGGGTTTTACTCAGCTCTTTTTCAAGCAAAAATCCATTAACGCAATGGGAAACTTGCCTAAGTGAGGAATTCAGGATTTGGGCCATAGTAAATGTTATAGTTGGGCTGTAGGTTTTCACAGGTATTTACCTTAAATGACTTTTATGAAAGAGGATTGATTGAAACACAAGGTAGCTTTCTAAGACAGACCTGATGTCTTTTCCAGTTTTGGGAACGGAGGGAGGGAAGGGGGAGGAGAGACTGTACATTTTAGTGCCTGTGAAAAAGAACTAGCAGATTTACATTTATCCACAAATGAGGTACTGTGTCATGCAGGCTGACACAGAGTAAATTTCCCCATGCCTTGTTGGCAGCCCCCTCTGCTCCGTCTGCCCCCCCGCCCCCCCGCCTCCCTGGGAATAAGCGGTAATTGACTCTGGAAGCCAGCTCAGGCCAGGATTTCTCTAGAGCAGAGCCTGTCACTTAGACTGAATTATATGTTGTGCATGGATGAATAACATTTCTCTCTGCTCAGAGGCTAAGACCACCAAAATTATCGACCTTCCTCCCCCTAAGTTTACAAATACCATCTTGTTTAGGTTTTCTCCCCTTTTCCCCCTTAAGGAAAAAATTCCCGAGTGAAATCTATGGGATGAGGGTGAAATTGCTGGCACACAAGTACACACGAGTATTTGCTGTAACTGGGACAAATGCAAAAAGAAAGAGGAGTCAGAGCCAGCATTATGCCCCTCTCCCTGGAGGTGTGCAAGCTCACCCCCAGGCAAAGCAGCTTTTGCTCTTGGTGGGGACAATATGGTGACCAAAGAAATGTGGGGTTTTTTCTCATCATTCCTTTCTCTGGGCTGAATGAGGAACATTCCTGCAGAAGTGCCCCTGGAGGTAGCTGATAAACGCTAAGTCCCGCAATGCTCTTTTTGTCTCCCCTAGAAAGAAAACTGGTGGTGATGGATAAATGGTCTCTACCTCATCGAGGGTAATGAGGGAGATGGGCGCAGGCTGCCTTCATCCTAGAGCCAAAAGGCTTCGGTGTTGCCTGTCACACCTCAGATTTAGTGTTTGTGATCAGATATTCCCCTCCCTGCCATTCAAAGCGCACCCGGAGACTGTAGTCTCCCACCTGCTCTGTAAATGTTTGGCTGCCATGGCACCCTCCTCTGCTCCTTGTGGAGGGGGTGCTGGGAAAGGCTATGGGTGCACCCTGCCAAGGGGATGCCTCCCTGCCTACCCTCTGTAACCTCATTGCAGCAAACAAATGGGAGGGCAGGGGGCCAAAACCCCATGCTGTGGCAGCAGTTTCTGTCTAGTCTTGGCTAAAGTGAGGATGCCAGTGATATTCCTGCTTGTTGTTTGTGTCCCAGTAGCAACTCAGAGCTCCCGGTCACACATCAGTGCTTCCCAATGCTAAGGGAGATGGAAGCTGAAATAAAGCTCTCAGTATATTTGTCCCTTTTTAAAAAAAGAAAAAAATATTCTCCACAAGTTCTTGTTGCAGTTTTTGCTTTCAGGTTCTGTTAAAAAGGTAACAGTTAGCTAAAGGCAAAGAAGGGGGGGAAAAAAAAGAGTTTTTAAACCTGTAGCCATTGATTTCTGTATTGTATTGCACTCAGCCTTGTTTTCAGAATGACACGGTAACCCCCAGCAGATTTATGTGCAAACACAAAGATTAGTGACCCAGAAGCTTGACTGAAACAGCTTTTCTGCTTCCAGAAGACAGGTTGCTCTGCCCATGCACCAACTATTTTGTGAGGAAAGATGCACTGGCTCCATTAGCTTTTCATTCTCTTGTGAAAAAAACCTCCGTGTTTATAAAGCAAAGCTTGTTTTAATTTTATTGTGCTCTTCAGTAAAGTGGTATAACTATAGAGATTGCTCAGTTCCTGGGACAGAGAAGAACAAGAACTTAACTCATATACCTTAATAGTATAGTACTAGCATATCTTCAATTGTCTGACTCTCATATCCACTGCTTGAATAGCTTTCAAATGAAGAAAATGTCTGCAACTAAAATATTCAGTGTGTTCTGTTGTTATTTAACAGTAAGCAGTGTGGTTAAGCCAGGTTTTAAACCTGTTTAATCCTGCTGAGCTAAAAAGATTTTACTATTGACTCCCATGGTCCCAGAACTCTGACCTTAAGGCTGAAGTTAAAAGCTAATTTTTTGCAGTCTGTTCCACTAACCCAGAAGCACTTGCTTGCTGGATACATTTGCAACGAGAATGTCCAGCTGTAAATTACAGCTGTTTGTAATCATACCCAAACACAACACTCATTATTATTCTTTTGTTCTTTTTAGGCTGAAAAGCCCACCATGAGGGAGACCGCACAGTACTTAATCCACACATTAAATTTACTCACAGCTCATATTCATGTGTAAGATAAGATTTTCCATGAAGCAAAAATTTACAGTAGTCCTAGGGCATTTTTATTCCCCTGGCTGCTTTTCTTTCTCTGTGCTATAGTGCCGGCCAAGTGGGTCTGCTGAAGGGTTTTGAACACTTAGAGGAAAGTGCTGTACCACCCCTGAATTTCCTCTCACGTTGTAATAGGGGAATGATAGCTCATTCACCGTGGTGCTTGGGCAGTACTTAGGAGACATGCTTAATTCACAACTGCGGTCTGTTATCCCTTCTGTATGCTTAGGCTGGAGGATGCAGGCAGATCCTGCAAGCTCTGCCTGTAGGAACCTCTGCACAGGCATGTAGGACAAGGGGAGAGCTGAACCTGCTCAGCCCAGTGGCCATATGGTGATGCTGGCAAGCCTGCCCATGCCAGCTGATAAGTCCTGTTAAGAGTCCAACTCACTAACTTACACTCGACTCCTGATTAACATGTTTCGCCACTGAAAGGGTTGTTAAGCGTTGGAACAGGCTGCCCAGGGAGGTGGTCGAGTCACCATCCCTGGAGATATTTAAAAGCCATGTACATGTGCTGCTCACTGACGTGGTTTAGTGGTGGATCTGGCATTGCAGGGTTACTGGTTGGACTCAATGATCTTAAAGGTCTTTTCCAATCTAAATGTTTCTATAATTCTAGGTACATTTCATCCAGACCTGAACTGTTAAGTACAGGCTATGATAAATCTTTCTGACTGGCCACCTTGCGCTGTTGATAGACAAGGCATCTTAACACTAACATCCATTTGGCAGTGTAGGTGAGCCCCGTTCATGATGGTTGGTGAGTTACACAGCCTGTCTGAGCTTCAGTCCACATTCCTGTAAGGCAGAAGGGATAGTACTTCGCATTTCTATGTCACTGTTCCTTGTCTGTGTTTGATCACAGTTAGGACACCGAAATGCAGGCTGTGCCAGGCGTGGGTTGGTTTACCCTAATGAATCTGGCCAGTTGCATTTAAGAGCCTGAAGGGCAAACAAATACTCCCAATTGTCCTCTGCAGCAGTGAAGGGTGCAGAGATCTGAGCAGCAGGTTGTGTGAAGCAGCAGAGATCCACATCTGTGGGGAGGGAGAGGTCTGCAAGCAGAGGTGCTGCTGCACTAGCTCTCATGGATGCAGGCACACATTTGGCACTCAGCTGCAGGGAAAGTCAAATGGAAGAGGTTGATCTGGGACAATCCAGTCCATTTCCCTGATCATGTAAGCAGTCACAGGACCAGTGATTAGTCCAGTGGGATCTGTAGCATGGCTCTTCTTCTTCAGACAAAGCTACATTGAGATACACCATTTGGGTTAGGAGGCCTGGGGAGCGACTGCCTGTAAAGTATTAAGGCAACAATAAGAGGCAATTTAGACTTTTAATAGATTGCTTAAAGCAGGGAAGGCAGCTGTCCAAGCAGCCTTAAAACTTTCAGTAGACCAAGCCAAAGATTTCTTGTTCTCAAGTATCAGCTTGAGCTGTGATTAAGTGAAGCAGTTAAACTTGTGTTGCCCTAAAGTAAGTAAATAGTCCAGTGGCAGCTAGCAAAAAATACTCATGTGCTTTGTGTTGCTCACATACTTATGTTTGTGTTGGACTGCGTTTTTTTGATAACATCGCCTTTCACACCATGAGAGTCCTCCACATGAGAAGCTACATGGTCGGCTTATCAGCAGAGTGACTCAGCTCGTTGGCTGGCCAGAAAGGCTTCGTGTGACGGGTCTGTGCAATCAGTGACAGCTGAGGGGAAGCCTTGGCTCAGAACAGCTGATCTGCATCCCAGCAGAGAAAGACAGGAACTGAGATCATGGGCTCTGCCCGAGTCAAAGGTTGGCTGGAGAACAGTGTACAAGCACGGCATTCACTGCCACAGAAACAAACTCACGGCACTCACAGAGTTAGCACATTGCTTAAACTTTCTGGATTGTCTTTGAGAGGAAAAAGAGGATACCTCTGACAGGGAGTATGGATTTATCATTTATGCCTTACGTCAAAGCTTAGCTGTTTGGAAACGCTGGTGTCCCGCAGTTGCAGGCCCCCACGCAGTGTAAGGTAGCAAAGAGTGACTGCTGCTAGAAATGCTCAGAAGTTTCTCAGACCTCCTAGTTACAGAACTTGAAGGAGGAAGAGGAGTGATACGTATTGTACGTAGGATACTATTTTCAATATTGGAGACTCTTGCAAATTAATGAAAAGAGGCTTTAAACAAAGAGCCTGTGTAGAAGAGTTGGAGTGAAAAGGAAGAGACATCTCTCTAAAACTGGGAATCAATTTCCCTTTAACTTGTGAGCACGATCTGTAGCACTTGTCTGCTTGCTGTTCAGTGTTTTCCCATAACTTTACCGTTGCTGGTGTTTGTTTAGAAGTGTTCCACCATAGCACTGTAGATGTATTACAGTGTTGTGTGAGAAGGCGGAACAGAGCTGTCCCAGGGAACTGTAACAGTTTTGAGACCTAGCTAGCAATAGTAAATACTGAAATTCCTTTGGTGCCTAGAGAAAGAAAAAGAAAAGATGTATTTTTTTTATTCAAGGAAGTGGTAGCATTTTGCTATCACGATGGCCAAGTATTTCCAGCCTCCCTATGGGCAACTCTATGAATTTTCTATGGTTCCCCAAAGGTATCTAGGGCGAACACAAATGGTTCTAGTTCCCAGAAACATTTGCATTTTGAAAAATATATATCTGCTAAAAGAAAGGTCTGACTAGTAATTTTTCTTGTGTTTTCTTAGGTTTGCTAGGTCTTTTAAGAATCAGTGTGTGGATAATTACAGAATTAATGTGGAGGGGAAAAGAGACAAGGTGCAGGTCTGTGGTATTTCTTATATTAATAAGGAGAAAACAGGTCCCGTTGCTGGCTGGCAGCATGAAGAATATGCAAAGTGCTATTGGGAAGAAGAGTGTATATGTGTGCAGCATATGAAGTGCCTCAGCATATGATTAACCTCACTGGGTACATAGTAAATAGTAGATAACTGTGATCAAAAAAGTATTTGTGTGATTTATCAAACTGAGCAACTGTGCATTTTGCAGTGAAGCAGGAGGTCAATCCTGAAATCTAGGGCAAGTAGAGCAATAGGAAATTGCAGGGACTAAGAAGTTAATCATACTGTTGGACTGCTTCCATCTGGTTTTGAAAGACAGAGTCAGTACAGTGCTAGCGAGGACGCTTCACGGCAACAGATCAGGAATTAATTTTTTCAGCAAATCTTCAGCTATCATTTGCAGTAACACAGGCTTATAAAAATGTAATTTAATTTCTTGGGAATAAATCACATAGGACAAGAAGTGTGAGAGTGTTTTTTTAATGTGTGTATCATCTGGGGCAAAAAAATAAAAAATAAGAAGAGTGAGAATAGGAGAAACAGCAAAAATCCAAGAGGAAACAAGCACTAATGATATGAAACCTGGAAGGCATAAATGGCAGTCCGGTAAATTGTGCAGATAATTGTCTTTGAAAAATCAGTTTTCAGTTGGGAAACTTCTACATTTTTATGACCCTTGGAGGCATAATCTTGTGTAACCTGTCTGTCCATCTTCATAAGCACGGGTCAAAGGAGCACTGACTTAAAGTACTGCTGAATTGATGCTCTGAATACCACTCCCATATATCATGAGTCCATAGCTATGGGCAGTGAATTCGTTAATGAATTCTGTTTTCCTTATTATTGATATTACTTATGATATTTCAATGAAACTTGAACATTCTGCTCCCTCTGGGCATTGGCAGTCCCCTTAGGCAAGGAACATGTTGTAAAACAAAAGGGGATTTTAGCCTTGATAGTAACTCCAGTAGCTAAAACTTGCTTTATTGGAAGAGGTAAGAGGACAGTTGATAACATTATGCCTTTTTTACTTCAGCAGTGGGATAAGGGAATAGACAAACCTATACTATGAATGATGTATTGTGCTATTTTTAGTGCTATGCTGCAAACGTGACATCTTATAAATATATTTATATCTGTTTCCTGACAGTCTGACGGAAGAAAGCTCAGGTTTGCACAGCACCCAGAGCAGGATACTGGGGACCATGCTGTTCCCACAAATCATCACGCTTTCATTGTCACCTTATTTTAAGAAAAGCTGAAAATTCTTAGCAGGCAGTGACACCTCATTGTGATCCCATTACATGATGTTAGCTTGGGAATTTCGACCCTTGTGTGTTTGTGAATCATGTCCTACCTGTGGCTCAGGGAGTCTCCAGAGCAGGTCCAGCAACGCAAAGGGGACATTCAGTTCCCTTTCAGTGAGGCATCAGTCCATGCGTCAGATAGATGGAGATCCCCTCCTTCAAGCTTTAATCACTTAGTAATCAGCCAGGCATAACAGGGTTTTCTGGCATCAGTTCTGTGGATTATGTGCTTGCTGCAGTTCTTTTTTCCTGCTTTGTTGCAGAGGTGCTTTAGAAATCCCAGCTGAAGTTCTGGATTTGCCCTTGTCACTGATAAGGCTATCTACATACTGCCCTCTGTATTTTTTAATTTTAGTTTCAAGAGCACTTTCTCCTTGCTCCCAGTTTTGCTCTGACCTTGGCAACAGCCAGGGCAGAAAGGAAAGGGAAGCCTTGGCTTGCTCAGGAGAGGGCAGGCACATTCTGCAGGAGGCCAGTCCCACGAAAGAGCTGTGCTTGTGCCCAGCGTGGTCACGCAAGTCCTCAGTAAACTTATCTTCATGACACCTCAGTGGGGACAACACACAGTCTGTCCCTTGGCCCTTTGCTCTTGGGTGAAGAGGGCTCTACATTGAAGCAGAACCATGGCCTGCTTCTTTGCAGGCAAAAAAACCCCAGGTGATTATGTACAAAGAAAGAAGTGTCCTGTGATTTCCCCATGGGCATTAGTGTGTGGCTGAATCAGCCCTGAGATGCTCCTGCCAGAAGATCACATTGTCATGATCTGAGATACTTTGCGCCCCCTTGCAGTCCCATCCAGATGTCTCCTCCTTTCTTTCACGACCGCCACAACTTTGATGTACTTTGCAGGAAAGCTTTTATCCTTTTCTCTCCTCTTGGAGAAGAGTTGGATTCTGCCATTGAGGAAAAGTTCACGCTTTTCTAGATTTCTTGCATTTCAAAGAAATTTTCTTTCACCATGTGTGAAAGTAAGTGGGATCTTTGAACAGCCTGGGTTTCCTCCCGGAGAAAAACTGGAACATTTGTGAAATCTGACAGAGCTCTTAAGATGGAAGAGCAGTTTCCCACTCAGCTATTTCACATATGCTGGCGTGAAGGTACACCAGCGGTCCAGTAGAGTCCTGTAGCTTGGTGTGATCCACCAACTCTTACATAAATGCTCTACCTTGAAAAATATAGCAACTGAAGGGTTTCAGGCATGCTTGGTAATACCTCTAGAGAAGAAAGAAGCTAAGAAAGCCTTGGGAAAGACTCGCATCCGGAACTTTCTAAGAGAAGGATCAGATTCACCAAACTGTTTTTGTCTCCTCCCAGATTCTTATTCCTTTGGCAATTCTTTTATCTTCCTCCCTTATCAGAAAGAATCTGAGCATGCTGGGGGATACACACAGGCCATCTCATGGCTACTTATTATTTTGGGCCTCAAAAATACCATCTAAGTCTCCTGAGGACCTTCATCTGTGTTTGTAACCAAATTCCTATTGAAAAGTCTGTGAAGGCAATACTCTTCCACAGCCCCATTACAAATCCCCTTACTCCCAGACCCCTGGTCTTACTCCCAGAATCCAGGTGATCCTAGGCGCTGCAAAAAAAACCCCAAAAAACACCAAACCAACTGACCAAATCCACCTTTCTTTCTAACAATGCACTGAAATCTAGATACTGAAGCAAGGCCACATTCAGAGAATTTCTAAGCCCTGCAGAGCTTCCAAAGTAAGGACTTGACTTTTTTTTTCCTGCTATACCCAGAAGTCAAATTAAAATTTTCAGGAATTTTTGGTAAGCAAGCAATGTTAAACGTAGCTGTAGGGCTTGAGGTGGTTAAAGAATAATTTTTCCAGGCATGTGAAAAGTCTTTCACGCGGACATCAGGAGAAGGAGGTATGTTTATACATTTTGCAGCCAATGCTGACAAATTGGCTTTGCATGCAAACCTTTTGGTTTACCTAAGTAGTTTGTGGCAGCAGTGAGCATTTTTTCATGGTAAATATGAATAATAAATAGAAGAATTACAAGTGTCTAGTTTAGTTTGTTTGAAAGATGTTTTTTCTCCGTGAAGTGAAAGCTTAAATCGCATAACTGTTTTTAATGTTTGGAGTCCCACAGTAATTCACTTTGTGGTTTGTCAATGGCCATGCACACTAGCAGTGATTCTTTACACTGGCTGTAGACTTTGCACTCTGTTTTAAACTTTAGCGACCAGATTTTCACTGAAATATGAAATAGCTTCACTGATTTCAGTAGCATTATCGCAGTTTCCTGTCACTGAGGATTTGACCTCAGCACTTTGGAAATATTTCCAGCTTTTAAAAATCACATCACTATCTATTTGCAATTCCAAAGGTTGCACAAGTGAATTATTTTAAAAGAATGCACTAGGCCTGCAGTTCAGACATCAAGATTCAGTTACAGTTCTGTTTCAACTCAACCTGACTATCTACCAGCTCCCCTGACACCCGCACTGGCAACCTTAGGGAAAGTACTCAGACTTCTGAACCATTGGAGCTTTTTCCGTGCAAACCAAGACCTCAAAATCTCAAATGGCTAATTTTCCAAAGTTGCAAGGTCTTCTGCTCAGTCAGCGTTTCCAGGAAGTCTATCTGGCGACATTTTCTTTACAAATTATCAGAACAAACACTTTCTGCTTTATTTTTCATTATTACTGCTTTCTTCTGGGTTTCTGTTTCATGGGAAAATTAGAGAGCTTTGCTCCCAACTGGAATGGCATAAAATTTCAAAATCCTCCTCAAAATGGAAGATCTTCCTTCTCTCAAGGACTATTTATAGTTGAAGAGTGGCCAAATCATATTATGACTGTGTGCTCTCATGTGTTTTTAACTTAGATGTAAAATTAGGTCTGCCTTGAAACTAGGTTTAAAGAGTCTAAGTTCAGACATTACATTTTTATAACCTGAAAATTATATCATTTTGAAAGACAGAAATAAAATAACTTAAATTAAGTATTTTTCCATGGAGTATGATTTAAATGTGACATGTGCTATCTTGAGCATAATCTGCCATCTTTTGATGTTCTAGCAAAAAAGAAAATTATTTGTTTTAAAGTTAGATATTTTGTACCTAAAGAAATTTATTTCGCATACCAGTGTTATCTTTGGTATTAGACTGCTGTAAAGATTTTAAAGGTCTTTTTTCGTTCTTGACTCAGATGCAAAACTTTTCTTCATGCTGAGAGACTGCCTCTCACACACCCATTCACACAAAAGAGAATAGGCCTGTCTCTCTGGAAATCTAACAGCCAAATAATTCACACATAGCTCTCACTTATTATTTACTGGCACAATCAAGCGTAACTGCTTTAAACGAACAGTTTGTCAAATAAAAAAAAAATCAGGGGAGCTGTCTTAAAGGATTCCATGATTCTGATTTACACGACGGATAAAAATCACCCCAGAAAAGTCATAGAGACCTGCCAAGAAAATTTCTTGCTCTGCAATGATCCTTTAAGACACTTTAATATGCTTTTGTGACGATCTGCTCTGGCCCTGGCATCACACATACCTGGGGAGGTCTGTGTGTTGTCTCATACCCGGCAGGTGATGGCTGCTGGTGGTGCAGGAGCTGGCGAGAGGGCAGCTGGAGCCTGACTCCCAGTAGCCCTACGGGACCTCGCTTGCCATTCCCTTTTTCATTTTTTTCCTTCTTGTAGCCCCTTTAGAGAGAAAAGAGGCAGAGCCTCTACCACAAGAATCTCCTCCTGCTTAGCTCCACATCTCCATGATTTTGGCTCTCCCGTGTTTCCTAGGGAGACCTTTTCCCAGAGCCTTTGCTGCCGGCTCTGGCTGCACCTCATAGAGTCTTGCTGTTTTGTTCGCCCAATCTGCCCTCTTCCCTTTCTTCAAAACCACCCTGACCCCACTGGGGGTGCCTGGAGCCCTTCCTAGGACCCCCATCTGCCACCAGTCTCCTCCAGCTGCCCTCAATCTCAGGGCCACACTGTAAGGGTAAAGCCCCACTGGTTTGCATTACCCACTGCCGACAGACTGACATGGCCCCCATCGTTGGAGGGGGACAACCTCTCACCCTGCTGTGCAGGAGAAGCAGCTGTGGTGGGGGGCCAGCCTGTTGTCTTGTTTTGCAGCCCCCCAGACACCAGTGGATGCTTTTTGCCAACATGTGGTGGGATGTAGCCCAGATGGGGAGCAGTGGGGGGCCGGCACTGCCACCCACCCAGGCAGGGTTGCCCCTCGGCTGTTGGCCCTGCAGTGGGGTGGCCACACCGTCAGAGGAGATTTCTGTCTGCACCTTGAGTCTTCTCCATTCAGTTGCCTGCAATAACCATCACTCTTCCTGGCTATTAACGCCCTCAAATACTGATTTCCTGAAGTCACTTCTTTTAAGGTCGTGATGTCCCTTTTTCTAAAACTTAATAAGCTTGATACCAACCATGCAGAGTTAGAGTGGGTTTGTAAATATTTGTATCTTCAGTATTATTCCTTTGATAGCAGACACTAGGACAATATTTCCCACATTAAAAGGGCTCTTGGGAAGGGTTTAGGAACTCTGGCAAGGCAAAAATAGTTGCCTGAAGGAAGAGGAAAAACCTTGGAGAATTACCAGACTCTTTTTTTTAAATTTTGAGACAAATGGACTTTTCAAACTTTGCCCTGAAAAGAGATCTGGTCATGACCTACTATAAATCTCATATGGCCATTTAAAAGCTCACAGTGCTGTGGTTAAACAGCATTGCACCAGACAAAACCTCCGGGGCATGGGGACATTGCTGCGGTTTTTCCCTTTCAAGCTTGGATATTGTCCCCATAACATATTGCCAATGTTCACAGGACCAAATGAGACTGTGGCCTTTCTTTAATGTACTCAGAGCTCTTGTGTCGAGAGCCTGTGAGGTCAACAGGAAAACGTGGAATGAAATCTCGCCTGAGTGTCGGTCTTTCCCAGGCTTCCTGTCAAATTTCAACTTCTCGCTCTATTGTTTTCACTTAGTAAGATAGAGCTTGTCCTCTGCTCAATAAAAAAAAAAAAAAAACAAAACCAAAAAACTAAAAGAGCTAAGACTTCAAAAATGAACAGTTTTTTAAAAGACTGGCAGATTCCCGGTCTGCTGACCCTGATAACAAGCACACTCACTTTACCAGTTTGAAACTTTTTTGGTGCAACCCCCCACACCTCTCGTGACTTGTGGGAAGCAGTACAGTGTACAGAAAACAAGATTGCAGGCCTTCTGATGTGAAAGCTGCAGCCGATGTTATAAAAATAGTTTTAGAAAGGTGGAGCTCTCAGAAGAACCTGATTTGGGGCTCCTCCAGCTGTCGGATCACCTTTAGCTTTCCTCCTCCTCTGTGGGAGGGATTCACACCACAGCACCTCTCCCTCTGTTAAAGCTGAAAAGGAAAGCAACAACTGCAAAGTCAGTTGTGCAAACCCAGAGAATAGTTTGAGAAGACAGACAAACCTAAACACTCCTCTGAGATTATCACTCTCTAATTGATACAGAGATGTACTGTGACCTCTGATTCAACTTCTCTTTTTATACCATTTTCTGTATTAGCATGTTATCTGCTTGTTAGCTGCCACCAAATTTTAAGCTCAGGCTGCTGGTATTTTCTGAGTATTGTGTAAAAAATGCATGTATTTTCCTAAGTAATTATAAGGAATTTAATGCTGGTGAAAAGCACCAGGTTGATACCTGATTATCCAGGAATTTCTCCCTTGTGTTGCAAGCATATCTGCCCTCCTTCTGGAGCCTTGCATTATCCCCATGTATATGCACTGTTAAAGCAGACGAGTGTCTTAGCATTTGATGTAGTTAGCTAATCTGAGCCAACACCACATTATTTTCTAAGAAATTTATTTTCTTTTCTTCCATTTGGTCAAAACGTAGCATTAACTATTTATTAGTATTCCAAGAGCCAGGACAAATTTCTGTAATTGGACACTGTACATGGCTGTTCTTCTCTGCCTGTGTAGTCTCCCAGGTTGCTTAGACTGGGTGATTATTGCAGTTACCAAATTACCCAAATTACGAGTTGTTTGGTGTTTTTTTAATGGCCAAAAGTCTGGTATCACTATGAAGCAGAAGTAAATTTGGGATCTGGTTTGAATTGTTCATATGCCACTAATTTACTACATTGGCCTTTTAAACACATTACAGCAAACTCTAGTAATATACCTATGCTATGGTTAAATGAGGGAATGGATGGCAAATGAATTCCCACTGCCCCACACAGAAAAGACATAGTACAGTGTCACAGCGCACTCCTTTGCTGCTTAGGAGTTGAGCTCCACGGGGATGTCATGCACCAGTGTTCAGCTGGTGAACTAGGAGGTTGGCTTGAAAGGACTGGTAACTGCAAACTCCGTAAAGGCATGGACCCACCAGTCACTTCTCCAGTCAATCCAAGATCTGCAAGGAGGAAGAAGTGGTGAAACATGTGAGTAGTCTGGCCAGTGTAAAAAGGGAGATTGTGGAGGGGAGGTAAAATCCAGAAGGAGAAAAGATGAGCCTCTGATAAGAAATTCTACATTGCTTTTTATTAAGGCCATACCGTGCCTGAAAGAATAGAAATAACAGTGTTAAGGTAGCACTAAGTGCGATGTAGAAGAATAAAAATGGGAACATTGTCATTAAGTATAAACTTTTACTTCGGTGACTTCTTTCACATGTCTGATATGGTTTGGTGGAAAGTGTACAAAAGTATATTTCAATTTCTCTTCTCAATTTGCATTGTATTAAATACTTTACAATTAGTTTTTAAAATTGACACTGTTTTCAGGTTGTGATAGGCTGCGATTTGACTGACTCAAAGCTTAGCTTGTGTGAATGTTTAGGGCATTCAAATGCACTTTCTGCACCTGTGTTGAAAAAATAATTACCCCCAAAAGTCACACTTTTTTTTTTTTTTTAAGAAGTGACACCCAGCTCACATGGCAACCGCAATTCTAAGATTAACAACATATGTTTCCAAAGCTGAGATGTAAACAGGATTTGCTTAGTTAGGAAGCTATTGCCTTAGATTTGTCTTGCACCTGGTAAAGAACTTGTTAAAGGTAGTGTTGTAACCTTGAGGAGGTTTTTTTTTTAGTTTAACTGCTTACTAAGACAGCATATTAATAGCTTTGTTTTAAACTTGCTACCATCTTGGGAGAGGGGGAATAGAGTTATTTATTCAGTTTCAGGACAACATAGCTGAGAAGTATCTTATCTAAGGTATATACGTCTTTAGGTGACATGAATCATGTTATAATTGGACTATATAAGCCAGCACTGTATACTAAAAATAAGCAAACAAATGTAAAACAAATCACCATATTAGCAGAACCACAACCAGCTAATTAACAATGGACAATGCAGTCATCAAATCAAGGTCATAATCAAGACCTGAACCAATGAATCAGAGCACTGAGTTATCAAACAAACACATTCAATGCAGAAGGTAATCAGCTTTAAATTATAAGCTTGACATGAGACGGAAGTACATCCAGTTAATTTTGCATCAGGAAAAACTGAAGAGAAGCCAGCTCATGTTTTGGCCAAGCTTCTCACAAACATTCAAGTCAACACAAGGCATGGAGTAAGGCAATCAGAGACTATACTCTTCAGTCCTTGCCAGTGGTGTGTGGAGCCCAGGGCAATATACCCCTCAGAGCAAACTTGTTAGTGATGCACAGTTTAACATTTCCTTCTTATGCCACGTGATTGTCATGTACGATTAGTCTTCTGCTCTCATCCTCTCCTGGCCATCAAACTCGAATCAGAGGTCACTCTGAAAATCATAGGCTGTTGCAGCTTTTAATTTATTGATGCAACATTTATGAAAATACTGTTTGAAGAATTACTAGGCAAGAACGATGAATAACTTTTGGAATAATTCAGCAGCAGTAAATGACAGATTTAAGAGTCTGGCATTTGCTGCTAGACCTGGAAATGATTAATAAAGACCTTTTTCCCTTTTTCTATTTTTGGCCAAACACCTATATGCTGATGCACTTGTGAAATAAAGAGAGACCCTTCCCTTAAAGGAAAATAAAGTGTTCAGAGTTGTGCTTTCTTCATAAGGATCTTTATTTTTTACATGGTTGCTGGCTACTAGCACAACGCAGCAGAAGCTTAGGGCAATGTAATGACAGAACTTAAATCTAGCATCACCTGGTTGATGGTCGAGAGAGGTGGCAATGCTTCTCACAGCCCCATCCCTTTTTCCAGCTTACTTTACTACATAGGTGGAGGCTAGTTTCCTGGATGCGGTCAATACAGCCTGGTATGTAGTTTGTAGATTGCTGCTGGATATACCCATGGTCTTGCAGGTGGGAATTACAGCCTGAGGTGTGACACACCAGTCTCCTGCACAGTCCATGTCCCAGCGATTAATGACAACCTTCTGCTGCAGGGAAAGCCCTTAAAACCCACACTCAGCAGGAGACACCATCCTGGGACTAGCTAATGCCCTCGTCAGCCCACAGTCTTTCCACACCTTTTCTAATAATAGTCATTTCTTTACCCTAAGTTAGGAAGCTAATATGAATCTGTTCACAGCTTGCCCTGATGACTTTTAATCTAAGACCCCAGGTGGCCTTTGCGCTTTTTATTGGATGAATTCCAGTGATCATTAAACAATTTTTTCTCAGGTCTGCTTCAAATCTGGTCCAACGTATCTGGGTCTTCTTCAAATCTAGGCCTTTATTCTTGTGCCACACTGGCCATGGCATATTATCCTGTAAAATCAATGATGGTAACATAAATGATTAGTTGCTTTATATGTACAGCATCAGACTTTAATGTATTTCCAGTTGACTATACTGCTTTTCTTTGTATCAAGGCTCATGCTATCTAACCCTGGGGAGCATAGAGCAAATCTGCAAAGTTTTAGTCCATGAGATCATCCCAGTAATTTGTTACTGCAGGCACTATCTGTCTAACTTTATTTCCCCATGTTAAATAATTGCAATATTGTTGCTTTAAAACCCTTGACAACAAAAATCAAAACAACCGTAAATAATCCATAGACATATGGAATTGTTTTGAGAAAGCAAATTTCTGAGACTCCTTAAAAATGGAAATCTACCAAGGAAACCCCAGCAGTCTCTTTTGACAGTCTACTCTAAAACTTTTCACTTGCTTTGATGTTGTTTGTAATTTATGCTCCTCAGAGGCTCTTAGATGAAGGAAATCATCTATTTTAATAATGTGAAACCTTCTTCTAGCTGCCCAAGATGGGAACTCCTGCTCTGTTTCCTGTGCCTCTTCGACAAGGCTAAAGGGGAAAGGAGGGCTTAAAACCACATGGCTGTTAGTGATCAGAGCCATGGCATCACCCACCATTCCCAAATGTCTGCCCAAACATTACTTGTCTCTCACTGATGAGATTGTGTGTCTAGGAAAGCTGTCTTTAAGCTCGCTCTCCACAGTAGTGTTATTTCACTGCATTAGTAATTCATAAGGATAGGTTATGTGGTGACAATTATAGTACAAAAGCAATTATTGAAGCAGTCCCTTTAATTCAAAATTATTTTAATTACTAGTGATACCTATCCTTTTTTTTTCCCCTCATTTCTGTGCTAAGCCTCTTCATGATTCAGAAATTGCCACTAGGCTATCACCTTTGGTAATTGCCATTCTCTGAGCTGAGTGAACAAAGGAAAAATTAAACTGGAGTGTGTCAGGCAGGCAGAATAGGAAATATATGTTCCTGCAGGAAAGCTACTCTCCTCCTAATTACCCTGCAATTGCCAGGTTCAAAATGTAATTTATGAGCAGCATAGATAGAATGGCCACAGTAGTCCATTATTTCATGATGATATTTTCTACTCTTGATTTCAGAAAGGAAGAATTTTGCAGCTCTTGGTGCATTGACATTGTTGGCAGCTGCTCTAGGAAGTCGTGCTAGACAACTGCACTTGAGACATACTCCCCAAAAAATGTAAAGCTGTCTCCCAGCAGAAAGGTTGTAGAGGAGGAGGGAGGTACTGTGAAGTACAGTTAAATAAATAAAGCGTGACCTGATGGGCTGCCTCAGGCAGTGCTGATGGCATTCGGAAACAGATCCAGAAGTGTTTGAAGGAGGAGGAAGTTTTCCAGCCTGTTGTGACTGCTGCTGCTGCACCTTCCATCTGCTGTAAAATACACCGAACACAGCAAATGAACCTAATAACACCCCAGAGTCCGTTTCACTCTGACAAGCATGGAGAAGCCTGCAAAAGGATGGAGCAGTGGATAAATCTGCCAACATATGATGTGCAGCTGGCACGTGGTTTCAGCTGTAGTGTTGGTGCCCAAAGGCCAACTTCCATAAAGTTGGAGCAATGACTTAGCAGCCATCTGAGTAAACTCTAAATGCACAACAAGGGGACACTCATGGCCAAATGGAGCTCACAAGCAATTCTGTACCTGTGTAGTTATCCAGCTTCTTGATGGGCTTCACACCCCACTGAGCTTCGTGCTCCCATCATTTGTGGTACCTGAGTTAGTCCCACAGTGTCACAGGAGGGCTAAAGCTGGAAGGCATCTCTGGTGACCATGCAGTCTAAGTCCCGCTCAGAGCAGAGTCAGCTAAATCAGTTGTCAGGGCTCTGTCCATTTTGGTCTGCATCTCCCAGGATGCAGACTTCACTGCCTCTCTGGGCAGCTTGTTCCGGTTATTGACCATCCTCACAGCAAAGAAAGGTTTTTTGTTCTATTTAAATGGAACTTTCCATATTTCAATTTGTGCCCTTTGTATCTTGTCCCAGTCATCTCAGCCTCTCCTCATGTGAAAGATGCTCCACTCCCTTAGTCGTCTTCATAGCACTTTGCTGGAGTCACTCCTTGTCTCTCTTGTACTAGGGAGCCCAGACTTGGATCCAGTGCTTCAAATGTGTCTCACCAGGACTCAACAGAGAGAAAGAATCACCTCCCTCCACCTGCTCACAACACTTTTTTTGCTGCAGCCTTGGATGCTGTTGGTTGCCTTTCCAGCAAAGGAGCATTGCTGGGTCATGGTAAACTTGGTGTCCATCAGGACCCTCAGAGCCTGAGACAGTTGATCTCCTTTGCTTATGCAGTGCATGGAGTCTTGCCTAAGTCTTTCCAAGCCCAGGACACAGAAGTCCAAAAATGATGTCTGGTGTTGCAGAGAGGCACTGTGCTGGGTAGAATATCTGTGTTATTCACCTACTGTACGTGTTTCAGTCCCCAGCCCCACAGATCACAAGCTCTGCAAGCTTTCTCTTCTTCCCACTGCCTACGATTTTTCTCCATCTTTTTGTTTGCCTGCCTTATGTCTCAGTTCTTCCTTCAAAGTTTAGTTCACCATTGAAGTCTTTCCTCTTAAAATGTGAGAACAGTTGTATTTAAACTACCATTGCATTTTTCAGTCAATATCCCTATAAAGCTAATACTGTTGGGAAAGTTCATGCACTTTGTCAATAAATCAATTCTGGTTGTTTGCAGACCCAGGAAGATAGCAATGCTTTGTTTCACATTTGGGCTGCATTGGAAGGATTTCTTCACAACTATGAGGTGATAAAGTTACAAGAGAAATCAGTTACCGTAACGCAGGCATCTAAAGTCACTTGAGAAGCCCTAAGATAGGTAAGACATCTTTAGAGACCTGACATGTTCATATGGCAAAGGCAGGCAAAAACTGCTGAGATAGAGCACAAAGACTGGATGGTGGCACAGAGACAAATTAAATGTTATCTCTATAGTTGGGGGATTTTTTTTGAAAAAAAGGCAAGGTAATGCAAGGATAGAAGGAAAAGATAAGAGAAAAAGGGAGAAGCAAGGAGAAAGAAAAAAGTGAAAGAGGAGAGGTCAAGTGCAAAGGCAAAGAGCACAACTCTCTTGCTGTTTCTCAATGTGACGTGGAAGCCTTGGAGTCAACTGTCTGAAAGTTCAGTGCCTCTGAGCTGTCCACAAAACCCATCAGTATCTTTCCTTGTTGCAATCCAGGTCCATAAGAAAACACGTGCCCCTTCCCTGAGAAAGCATTTGGTTACATCGCTTGGGAATTTCTCTCCTAAATATTCCCTTTCAGTTCCCTGCACAGAACATGAACAGAGTGCTCTTAGGAATGGGAGATGCCTGCCTTGATTAATTCTTCTGAGGTTTTGTTTTAACTTTGCCCCTGAGGAATTGGCTATTTTTAATGACTTTTATGATTAATAAAACTGTCTGAAGGCCTGGTAGGGTCTTCAGGGTAGTTATCAACAAAGTCATCTAGTTCTTTCCCCCAGTGTCTAAGCTAATGGCAAAGACCCAACACTTGATCTTTTTCCCCAAGCTGAGGCTTGTCTAGCAGGGTTTAGAGTTTTGTCAGGGTGGTAAAAAAATGCAGAGATTTACTTTCTCACTGCACTGACTACGGAAAACCATACTCTCCTGGAAGTCTATCTGTCCATCTCATCTTCTCAGCAAAGTTCTTATGCAGAATCTTCCACTTTCCCCCCAGCTGTTCCCCAGCTGCAGGCAGGTGACCTGATACACTTTTAAAGAAGTACTGAATGTATATCCTCACAGCTGGGCCCTGAGCTCCTGGCGGCAACATGTGTTGACTCCTACACTTTTAACAGTCTCCCTGCTGGATCACACTGCTAAACCTGAAGTCATGCTCTGAAAAGCCCTACCCCTTCATGCAGTACATCCTAGACATCATGCAGAACCGCAAGCAAGCAGAGGTTTGAGATACTAAGGTAAGACCAGAGTAGCAGAAGGGGACTATTAGCCTGGGGACAGAGGGAGGAAGAAGGCAGCAACAGCTTGCTGTGGCACTGGGAGGGAGAAGCAGCACCAATAGAAAATATCTCTCCCTGTTCCCATGCCCTCTCCCCACTGAGGTGTGCATTTCCCTTCTGCCTCCCTGGGAGAGGCAGGGAAAACAAACGATACATTGCAGAATAGGCAAAGGCACCTAGGCATGCGTTAGTGATACTTTAAATTCAAAAGTAACCTAAAAAGATGCATGGCAGTTAATGAACAGCAAAACATACAAGATATGGATTGAAAGCCATATTGGAAGATGTAAGTTTAACTACATCAGGACACAGTGTAGTGTAAGACCAATATTTTTTTTTATTAAAATGTCATACATTTATAGTGCTTTTCCTACTAGTTCGTAGCACATTTTGCAGAAATAAAGGATTGATACATCCTGCAGGAGAGCGCAGCTGGGGAGCCACTCCGTCCAGACACACTGGTACCACATTCTAGATTAATAAAGCAAATAAAATTATTTTTACTTTGTAATTTATTTCTGCCTACCCTCATCATCTGTATGTGCATGAACAAACCTCAAGTTTGCCTTTCATGGATGATAACTAACAAAAGGATGCAATTAACATTTGATTTTTCCTTTGACTTGCAAAGGGCGATTAGTATAACTCTTAAAATAGATTTATGTATTTGTGCCTGTCATACTTACTGTTTTTCACTGGCCACATTATACCTGAGGAAGGCACAGCCAAAGTTACTAGTGAGGGCCACTCTCTATTTTAAATTCTTCCTCAAGTACCTACACACTGTGTTGCTGGGTTACAGCAGGTCAGATCCTGCTACTCTCATTGGATAGACCAGTCCTGCTCTTCAGGAGCACTTCTGGGTATCCACGCTGTAAAGTGTGATGCTACTAAGCCAGAATAAGGGGTCAAGAATCCAAGCCTGGTCAGAATGTGATAAGGTTTTTTCCCAGTGGTTCAGACCCCTGAAAGCCTGACTGCACCACGGGCCAGTATTCAGCAGCTGAAATTTGGTTTTAAACATCCTTTATCTTGAGCTAGTATGTCAATAATAGGTAAACTGCATATCCCGGGCAACTCTTTCTAAAAATAGATTAAAATAGTTTTGGATGTTGCTGGAAAACAGACTGTACTTACATCAGAAAGGAGAACAGAACCTTTTACAAGTCTTCAAATAATCTCAGACTAATTAGCTTTTAACATTCTCTCTGCTATAATTCTGGATTTTATTAGCTGTTCTGCTTGCCATTCCTGAGCCTGCCTAATGTCTTCTGTAGAACAACTATGCATTTTTTCCAGGCATTTATCATTTCTTGAAACATATAAAAGAGAGCACTTGGATTCAGCTAACAGACCATCTAAATGCTGCTCTGCATAGGGAGTGATATATGCTGACAAGGAGTAGAAGTCAAATTTTCTTTATATGGTTCTTTATGGTGAGCAAACCTACTTAAAACAAGCTCCTTCTCAAGGCAGCATATTGATTAGAGCTGACAGGCCGAAAAGACCTTTGGGAGACAACAGAATATGGCTTGAGTCAAAGAGTAACACTAAAGCTGGCAGCAGCAACATTAAGAGTCAGTAAAACCTGAGAGAGTTTGTCTCACGCTGAAATTTATTGCACCCATTTGGACAGCCATTATGGTAGTTAGTAATTTTATCTGCACAAGTTCATCTGTATTTGGACTCTTGGAGCTTAGCAAGAGGTCTTGCAAGGCAGAACCCTACCCAGGGCCCTGCTGACGAGGCAGAAGTCTGCTGTGCTGAAGCGAGGTACAGCTGTATCTGAAGATTGCAAAAGGCTGACCGTTTAGATGGCCAGCCACGATATGAGTTATGTTAACAGTAACTCTGAAATGATGGTAGGCCACTGCACATGAGGATTTTCCTAGTCTGCACTGTGGTGGCTGTCTTGTACCGCTTGATGAAGCTGTCACTCGTAAAAAAAATTGCTGTTTTCTTGGATTGAAGTATATCTGTACTTTGTGTTTTAGGAAGTAAATGAGACAAGAAAAACAACATCCAGGCTAATCTCCAGAGAAGTAGTAACAAATTGTCCTGATGAGACATTTCAAAGATGGTGGATTAATGCCACTCTGTAGAACATTTTGCATTACTCCTTTGCCTAACCTAGTTTCCGAAACTATGGTGATTGATGTTCCATATCTTTACTGATGATCTGTTCCAGTGCTTAATTACCTTTATCTTTGCAACATCTCTCCCAGCAGGTTGAAGCCTCTCCCACCAAAGACCAAGCTGCTTGAATCACCTTCAAAATGTTAGTGGAGGATCTATTCCTGAGATGGGTGGTACTGATAGCATTGAATATGACAAGGGATCAGCTTTTAATAGTGCTCTAGTGAAACAGTGGATTACTGAGTTGGGAGTGAATGTAGGTCTTCGTATTGCATACCACCCTCAGTCTTTAGGACAAGAGGAGGGAGTTGACTGAACCCTGAAAGGGAAATTATGAAGGGGTATCTAAACAAAACCTCCCTTGCTTCCGGTATAGATCTCACTGCGCACAGTGTTGGGCATACCAGGCACCCTGTTTAAGCAATCCTTCAGATGCTAGATTCCCTCTAGTCCATCAAGAGAGGTAGGAATCTCCAGAGGACATTTCTGAGTGCTGAAGTTGGGCAGTAGTTAGGTCCTCATAAGTTAAGGGCAGAAAAACTGTATGCCTACAAACCCTCTGTTCTCTACCTCACTAGCCAGCTATATGAAGATCTAACCAAGAGGGCCCAATTCTCAGCTACGTTCTTTTCTAGTCTTTTTAAGCCCTGCACAACAGGTGGAGACCTGACTATATGACTCACGTGACTTACTTGTTCACAAAGTCAGAAAATTGGCCTGGTTGAGGCCTTCAGGTGACCACCCAGCTGACATTTAAGCAGTCCTTAGTCCTTGTCACTCTTTACACTCTGTATTTCCATTCACCCTTCACTAAATTAGAACCTTTCTTCTTATTTTCATCAATTTCAAGTGTGACTTCCTATTTTTTTATTTTGCTAAAACACAAGGATCTCTCCTGGTGTCATATGTGACATCAAGATTTTGTGGAAAAGGGACCCCCATGCAGCTCTTCCTCTCTCTTGAAGAGCCATTAGTGCAGAAGTCATTCTTCAGATGGTAGGATTCAGCATCTTGAATGCTTCCCTGTGACCAGAAAATCTGGTGCAGGGCCTCATGACATTCTTACTTTCACATTAGCCCACTCTAAAGAGACCTTGTGACAGTTGAGCCCTGAGCTCCTATTCTGTACCTAACCTACCAGGCAAACCAACGAAATGCAGGCATGTTTTTAACTCATGTAATGGGAAGTGGAAGAGAGCTCATCTCTTGTGATATTTTCCTTCTTCAATGAACATAAGTAATTTGATCTCCTTTGGACGAATGAACTTCTATTCTCTGAAGACCATTGGCAACTGTATGCAGCAACTTCTGATGCTGCCAGGAAGGGAATTTCCTCAAAGCAAGGAGGGGAGGCGAGACAGGTAGAAAAGAGGAAAAACTGGAAAGTAGCAGTGTTCAGAAGAGCACACTTGCTTATTACAGAGTCGATGAAAGGCAAAAAGACATCTGAAGCTTCAGTATTATCGGATATGGAAAAATTATGCCTGACCACAGTCTCAGCTGCTAGTACCACTTATCTACAAGTGCTCAAAGGAGTTCTTTTTCATTCTCGCAAAGTCTATGTAGGCTTCTTTTGCCTTCCCTGGGCCTTATGATCTGTTGTGAGAGCTAGATTCCTGGAGGAGAAAAGGAAAGGGTGTATCTCTCAAGAGAGTCCTTTGAGTAAAGTGTGTATCTCTCAAGAGAGTCCTTTGAGTAATGCTGCTTCCAAAGTATGGTTGTCACTCTTAGGCACCATGAAGGGCATTGAAGGTCAAAAAAAGTGTGTGTCCTAAATTCCCCTTCATACATGTAATTTCCACCCAGCAGCAGAAGCTAGCCTTGACTAGATAATGGGGGATCTCAAATAGTTCCTAACATGACCAAACTAATGAAGAAAAGAGAGAAAAATATAAAACTTCTGGGCTACCTATGAAGGAAAACACACAAAAGCCATAGCCCTTGGTCTCAGAGGGAAATCAAAAGCAGAGTTGTTTGACTGAAGCTTCTCAACAACTTAATCCACTTAAAATTTATTTCTGCTCTCCCCACAAAAGTCTCTGTAGAAATGGTTTCCTGATTTCACACTGGAGGCAGAAGGGTGGCTGTTCACAGACTGCTCTCAAAGCTATTCATCATTCTTCAGGCCATTGGTCCAAGGGCATGTTCTAAGGACAGTACAGGACACAGGCTGTGCCTGTCGCTTTTTAAGTTGCGCTACTTCAAGCCATTAAGAGACTAATTATATCACCAAGGTAAAATGACTCTATCCCTTCTTTTCTACTAAAGCGTTAACTTTCCTGGACAAGGGAGTCTCTCTGCTCATATTCAGCTGATGCAGGGTCAACGACAAACACACTGAGGAAGTCGGAGTTGCTTTATTTTTCTTGTGAACAGGTCAAATAAAACACTGCTGATGCTCCATTTATCTGGAGCGACAAGCAAACACTTGGCAGCGGTGGAAAGCGTACACTGGAATCTGGCACCAGGCTCCTAGCACAGCTGTCAGCCTGCTGACTAATCGTTTCATCCCCACGCTAATACTGCTCCAGGTCTATTGGACTCTTTCATCTCAGATACCCTGGCCCACGCTCCTCCTGATAGAGCTATTTATACAGAGATGTCATTGTTAACTGTTATGTAGCATTTTATTTTAGGAGGGATTTTTTTTTTTTTTTCACTTTTTTTCTCTTCCCCTGCCATATTCTTTAAAGGTGGGAGCTGTGATTCTGCTGCTTCCAGTATCAAACAGGCCTTAAGTAGATAACCAGATTGAATTTTCTGAAGGGGATTTTGTATGTGTGAGTGCATAAGCTTCATAGCCTGTTTTCCTAAACTGCCTTTCCTATCAATTTGTTTTCCTTTGGTGGCTATTCTGGCAATTAGGCTGCAATCACACAGGGCACACCTGACTCTTTGAAAAGACCTGATTTACCCTAGGTTTGCATTATCGGATGATACTTGTAGTTTTGTCAGCACAAACTGCTTAAGCAACTCTCAAGGACAGTGTTAAAATATAGGTGGAGTCTATGAACTTTGTTCTTGGCAGCTGTGCTTTATTAGTTCTGCTGTGCAAAGGTGGTGCGGCTAAGGTAATGCAGCGCTTTCACAGAAGCATTATATATTGTGACAAGCCAAACAACCTCCAGGACTCTCACTCATCATGACTCCCATTTCATAGCTCATCTGTTATAGGAATGAGGTATGAAAACATTTCTCTGTTTCCTAAAGATATTAACAGACTCCTGGGAAATTGTTTACGTGAAGAAAGGGAAGTGCCCAGCCTCATTTTTTTGCATTCAGGCCCACACAGTCGACCATGGCAGGGCTGCTTTTTTTGTTAGTGGACAATAGATTTTGACAATTGGCAACTGTAAAAAACTCAGACAGGTAATTGGTTTCATGCTCTCGGTCAGCGAAGGTACAAAAACATAAATTTGTGTCCCTTCTGTACTGTGTTCAGAGCAAGGATATCCAAGTGCTTTTTAAAGAATAACGAAGGACGTCTCCAAACACACTAAAGGTAGGCAAGTTCAGTTAACCCTGTGACTATGTGACTAGGATGGTGACCAGAGGCCTGGAAGGATTGACTGATTTGGTCACTCAGACTCGACATGACAGAGCTAAAACTATAGCAGAGTCTCCTGATACTCATGTTTGTACTTTAAGTACAGAAGCAGCCTTCATATTTTAAACCATGGAGATATCTGGCTGTCCTACCACGGGTGCATATTGTAGAGTTTATGGTAGTATCTTCCTTTTCTCAGCATGATTTTGGCCTGAAATGCGTGGGCAATATCCACATTCATCCCGCAGGCTATCCGTATGGTGATACCTCCTGACATTCTACAGTTGTCTCAGGAAATATCCCCATATATTCTGTTGCACCATTAGTTGGCTAATCTGCAAGTCCAGATAGACCCCTATGGTAAACATGCTTCAGATGTCTTGGCTGAAAGAGAATTTGAAAAATGCACAGGGGCAGCAGCAAGAAGTGGGCATTTCCATTGCCTCTGTGATTCATTCACAATTATCGACACAGAAATTCCCTACTGTGTGCATGGGAGGCATGCAATATCTTTGGTGCCAGGCAGCAGAGATAATTACACAGATCTGGGCACAATGTTCTCAGTTTGTGCTTTGAGGAAACACCATGTGGAATTTGCTTTTTGCAACAGAGGGATAACAAGTTTTCCATAAAAGACCTTCACTGGGTTTTAGGTTGGCTTCAAGGGAAGAAGGAAATGGTGTTTCAGATACTTTAATCTGGGATAAAATTAGAGACTCTGCCAGCAGAGCTCCTTTAAACCATGGAAGTTTTCATCACTGAGTTTGAAATATCATTTCAAAGTCCTGGTCAGATTTACTATTTGATTTAAATCAGTGTAGCCTAATTGAAGTCAATGGAGCTGTGACAGTTTATATCAGCCAAGGGACTGGTGTCTGTTTCAGAGTATTGTTTTCCCACAATTGGCCTTGATCTTCCAGACAATGATAGATTTTCTGCGTATTTCAAGCATTCATACAGCCTTTCTTAGGATTTTCTTGGATGTTTGTGACACATACAAATTCAGATCACCTTCTCCATGTTTACCTCTCAGTGTTGACAATGTGATCCCTAACAGTGTCATCTGTTTATTCAAGCTGTTTGCACTAGCTGTGTTATTTTTTATGGAGAGTCAGGGCCAGTCGGTATATGCACAGTACATCTATTTAGAAGAAGAATGATCTAGATCATGTCCTAGTTTGAGCTAAATGGAATCAATTCTGTTCAGTGATTTTAATTTTCAGTTCAGTCTCTTCTAGGAGGCTGCACTTTCTGAAGTTAACAGCATGTTTTTGCAGACAGTGTCTGCTACTAGAAGTGATAAAGCCTGATGTTTACGGTTGCTGCCAGAGATTGGTATGCAGAAAGGCTCTTGCTTATACTTAACTCCTGTGATAATCAAGGCCACTGCTAGATCTTGTGTGTCATGTTGGGGGTGCTGGGAAATAAAAAGTTTCATGTCCAGGGAGTAATGGACAGGACAGGTGACCAACAAGAGTATTCCATTCAATATACGTCATATTCAGTATAAAACTGAGGGACCACGAGGGTTTAGGCCTCTTTCTTCTTCAATGGCCGGCATCCAAGGAGGACTCCGTCCGATCTTCTGCCTTTGATCCCAATCCTGAGTTCCTGAACCCAGCTCCTGTATCCAGTTCCCTGCTACCGCTGAGCCTGAGACTTCCCCGGTGTCCCCTGCTCTGCAGCATCAGTGGTGATTGCTATTGGGGGAAAGAGGGGGGTTTGATACTGGGTTTGTATATATTTGTTCATTACTTCAATTACTCCCTTATTAGTACTATTACTGTTTAAGTAAAGCTGTTTTAGTTTTCTTTTCCAATCTGTAGTCTCTCTGCCTTACTCCCTTTCCCTTCCTGCTTGAGGAGGGAGAGGTTTTAGAGACCATCTGTCAGCATTCAGTGGCCACTTCAGCCCTAACCCTGGACAGATGATCATGGCTATGCAGATGGCACTGGCTAAATATTGCCTCATCTCCAGACACAAAACCAAATACAGCAGATAGTGTCTGATAACGTTACTGAGCTTTTTGGTAAGAAAGCTTTGGATACAATTTTTACAAAGTGAAATTGCATAGACTGACTGGACTCCAAAATATGAAGCATGAGCATTTGCATAGCCTTGGTTGTGGCTAGAAGAGTATTTCAGAGGCTCACTTCAATATGTTTTCTTGGCACGGTCTTTTCTTCAAGGTCTGGTTCTCCTTTGCTTTGCATTCTTGATAATCATTCATTCCTGTGTTAGGTAGGTATATGGTAACCCAGTGAAGGATTGGGATGACAAATTCTTGAACATAGGAAGGATTTTTCTCTTTTGAATCCATTTAATATTGTTACCAAATACTTGCAGTTTGTTAAAGAACTGCATTTGTTTTACCTGTCCCTTGATCAGGCATCCGTGCTGTCTGTCTCTGAAACACTGAGACTGAATTCCTGCAATGCAGCATATGCTGAGCTGCCTGGGAACTTCTCGTGGCCAGTGCTGAGCACCATGATTTATCATAATGGAATGTATTACAGCTGCAAGCAGCAACCGAGTATGAAGCACAGAGTTAGGCCCAGATCCAGCGTGATTAACCTCAGGAGGTCTCCGGAGGGCCACTGAGGCAGTCTGATTTGGGAATCTCTCTCCACTGACTGAATAGCAAATGCCTCCACCTTCCTGCAGGAGCGTTTAAACCACGTTGGTGCTGTTCAAAGGCTGGCTGTGGCCGCGCAGAATGATGGAGCTAATACTGGTCCCCACAACTAAGCCTCTCAGGCTTCTCCGGGGGTTGGGAAGGCTCTGCCTCTGAACTTGGATCATAAATTAGTTTGAATGGGGAAGTAGTATTAGTCTCCCCAAATCATTGTGTTCCTGAACCTGCACATCTGAGGCTATAAGGTATGCAGTAGTTTTTTAGAGACGCATAACTTGTCCCCTGGGCAGCGTGGGAAAATAGGTTGTTGGAGACTTGCAGGATGTTTAGGTAGCCAAGTCCCATGTAGCCAGGGTGATGGGCGATATCTGACCAGAAACTTCAGATGGGATGTTGGTTAAATGATCTTATTATTGAACTTCTGGCAACTTTACAAGGCATCTACTCTCTTAAGTCAGAGAGTGCATGTTCTGATCATGGGTTTTAAAGAAAAGTGGTTCTTGCCAAAACTGTTGTTTAATCGCTTGAAATAAAAATATCATTTCTATGGTGTAGTAATTAATTCTGAGGCATAAACCAGTAGCAAAATATGAATGAATGTTATATGCCACAGTCATTAAAATGTAAATTGGTCTTTTATTTTGACTGCATGGTCTTGCTTACATACTTTAGAAAGAACAATCCAAAATGGAAGTTGCCAATTTAAAAATAATGATCATTTTTTAATAAGAATGCATGAAGAAACATGTAACTATTTCCACCCTGGTCACTATAATATAATGAGGAACCTTATAAGAATATGCTATGTTTAAAACTGGAGAAGGTAGAAGGGGGAGAGAAGATTTGAACAGTATCATCATAAATGGCAATATATTGTAATGTTAATTTTTTGTAGTATATTGGCTACCATTAGAGCAGCAAACATAGATTTCCAGATGTTTGTGAAGAGTCCAACAGTTATATTTTATAACTATGGCTGTATTAACAATTTCTATTCAGCAGCCTAGAAAAACATTTCATGTCACAACAGGAAAGAAATATTACTGTGGGGTTTTTTTCTCCCTCATCCCCTATATAGCAATTCTGAATAGTTCAGTCAATGCCAAACAAAAATGATGGTTTAGAAATTAAAACCACAATCACTAGGGGCAGGACATAAATGTGCAGATGTTTTGTGATGTTGAAGAACTTTTCAGGCAACAGTCACAATGCTGTTGTGGAGAGGGCTGGAAATACATCAGAGTCGGACACTGTCAAAAGCAATCCCTAAGCTACACTGTCAGAAAAGGCAGTTACCTTTTCATATTCCCCTAAGAAAAAAAGGAAAAAAAAGATAAAAGAAAAAAAAACAAAACCAGAAAATCTACTCACAATGACCTTTATATGATTCTAACTATTTTATTAGCAGAGGATTGACTGTAATCTGTTAATATAAGTAAGCAACTTACAGCTTACAGGTAAGGGGCAACCTGTACCAGTAGAAAACTGCGTTGTCCCAAAGCAGTGCACAAAACATCGATTTTTCATCTCTGGGAAAGACAATTTTTATAAGCTTAGAAGCTATTTCTGGTTCAGGCAGCTCTATGCCTTGATGCTGTTATACAAATGGCTGCCTGAAAATCTTGTATTTACCACAGCTACCTGGCTAGGCAAAGAGACATCATGAATAACAACAAAAAATAGCAGAGGGCGAGTTTTTAAAAGCACTCGTAATTGGCACATTTAATATCACTGCATGACGATGACAGACCTCTTGCCTCCCAAGTGTTAGCAGGCACTTCTGTGAACATGCGTGTAGCACCAAGTCATTCTGCCGCATCATGAGCTTCTACTGTTGCCTCCTTCTACCACCTGATGGTTAAAAGGATGGAAATAAAGGTCAAAAGTAGCAGTGGATGTCAGCTTGTCCCTCCCCTATTTATTTTACTCGTTTCAGTTAGTAAGATGAGATCACAAGTGAGGTTTTCTGCACTGCCTGGCCCTGCTGCACCTCAAAAGGGGCGGAAAGCTCTTCAAGAGCAGCACAATTCCCCAAGTGACCAGAAACTCTTGGGAGCAAGATGACATGGGCAGCTGTGCCACTTCCTAGCGAAAGGCAAGGGGGATGCTGCAAATAAAGGCGATGTGGTGGAAGTACTGGCTTGTGCAAGGCAGGTGGTCCAGTGGGGAAAGGTTGACATATGTTAGGGGAGGCAGGGATAGGGAAACCGTGGACTTGAAACTGCCTCTCTGATGGCCTGGCCTCTTTTCAAAGCCCCAGAAATTGCCTATCCTATGTGGCTTGTGTCAGGTGTCAGGTATCAGTTTTCCAAAATGAAATGCACCGTTAGCAGATAAAGACAATTCATTAGGTGCAACATAGCAGAACTGTAATTATTTATTAGATATTATTTCTCACAAAATAAATCTCCAAGATCACATTGCATTAGCCACAATATTGGACTGATGGAGCATAAACAAGGGTAATGATAAACACCGGTGGATGAAGTTGGGAAGAGATGGTTATTAGGGTACTGGTGTGTTTCATGTGCGGTTTATTTAAGTCTCATTAATGATCTGGAAAAGGAAGTGAATAACCATTTAATTAAGTTTGCATTTGATACTAAATTAGAAGTTGCTGCAGACACCTCTGAGAGCACAGAAATAAATCAAAAGGAGCTAGAAGATGTGCAGTAAAGAATAAAATGAGATCTGGTGTGAGGTAAAAAAGCAAGCTCATCTCTCTGGAAGCAAATAATCTAAAATGTAGCTGTCAGTGGAGGAATTCTGGAGAAAGCAGTGTTGAAAGAGATGTAGGAGTGTTAATGGACTATATATTCCATCACAGCTCAGGTATATGTTTACAGAAGCAACGTATCAAGGACCAGAAAGGTAATAGCCCTTCATTGTAGGGCTCTAGTGAGAACTCATCTATAATGCTGCACTCTGTTTTGGGCATCCTGTTATCAGAGAGATACAGACAAATTGAAATGAGTTCAGAAAAGAGCCATAAAAATGATCCCATATCCCTGGAGATAATGACTTATGAAGAAAGATCAGAAGAAGTAAATGTGCAAGGCCTTGTCTGAAAGATGACTGAAGTAGAGCAGGAAAACAGTCTGCAAACATGTGAAAGCAAAAAGGGAGGAGGATAATTTATCATAGTAACTATTAGTAATAGGATGAAATAATAAGTAACAACAATAAATTTAAAAAGGGCAACTTCAGGTTGAATGTAGGGAGAAATTTCTGACAGTGGAATTTGGGTTGGTTTGCAGAGAAGTTTCCCAGGGGTAAAAGTAAAAGCTGCATTCAAGTCATTTAAAATCAAATTGGACAACTCACTAGAAAATACACCCTGCTATAGGGAACAATCTCCCATTGCCTGGGGAATAAGCTGGATGACTTAATAGGATATTTTACACTCAGGTCTTTATGACTCTGATATTTTTAATATGCCTGGTCAACTATTCCAGGAAAGTATACATTTCTTCTGCTGTCAAGCCTGATAATGCAAACACTTGCATGCAAACTTAACTTCTAAGGAGGGAAGTAGCTCTGCTGACAGCAGTGCAATACTGATGTGCAAAAACACAAGCCTGGGCTCTTCAAGTTTCTGTGGGATCAGTCTTAGATCTTGCAGTTGTCAATATCAAGACGGTATATGCAGGTAACCACATCATTTATGGGTAGGTGAAGAAGTGTGCAGAACAAAAGATGCGGGTCAAAAGCTCCACTGAGGATATATTAGTATTGTTATCATTATCATTATTGCTATTGCTACTTATAAATGACTGGTACTGTGCAGTTCAACTCTGTTTCTTAACTGTTCGCTTTTTTCATCTCCTGCTTTCACCTTTGTGCAGCGTGTTCATTAGACAGTGTAAGGCTGCTTTCCATGCTCTTTTTTTTAATGTTTGATATTTTTAATATATCCTATAATGTCTTTTGAATGAGAAAAGAGACAAGCCGAAGTGAAAACATGACCCTTCCTCAGATACAGAAGAGATGGCAAAGGCTATGGATTTAAATGGATATGAGGATAACCCCCTACTTTACCCCAATTATAATAATGTAATGTTGAACTCACTTCATCATTCGTCAGGAGCAGAGACAGGCTCCCAGGCATTCAGACAGGCATACTCCCTAAAGCAGCATGGTTTTCACATGTGTTTTTTTCTATGTTCTTGTTCTCTTCTCTTCCCTCCCCCTTCCCCGTGGGCTGCGTGTGGGGCTGGCAGCCTGGTGGTGCCGCAGTCCAACGCCAGAGCCTCGGGACTCTCCAGCAAGGGGTCGAGCAGCAGCAGCTCCAGTGAATCCGAGACCAGCTCAGAGTCTGACTCAGAGAGCGAAAGCAGCTCCAGCGAGAGCGACGGCAGCAAGCCCTCCCATTACTCCAGCCCAGAGGTAAAGGCTTCTGCTCTTTATGATTTAGGGTGGCAACCGGTTATTACACCCACACAGACTTTTTTCCTGCCAAGCCAACACAAGGGAGACTATGGGGAGATGCACAAAAAAAAATTGGAAGGGAAAGGCCCAGGGATCCTCCTTCTTGGCATGATGTGAAATGCAAATGGCAGGGGATCCTGGGGCAGACTGAGGCATTGGAAGAAAGAAATAACCCTGTGGTATTTTCCTCAAATTGTAGATGAGTGGAGCACCTTGCAAGGCTCACAGCTTGCTTAAAGTTTAATGCAGTGCTGCCTCCATAGCAGTGGTTTGCTTAGCGCCTAAGTCCTGATGTGGACTCCTGGCACTGCAAGGGAACTAAAGGCTTCTCTACACAGGGAAGCTATTATAAAATCGGTTTGAGGGTGGATTTCTAAAGCAAAACAGCTCCACGCACTTCCCTCACCTCACACCCTAAGGGAATTATTCTCTGCTACTGCTGCCTTTGTGTGGTTTATTTTAAACCACCTCCAAAATGGACTAACTGAATTACTCATGGTGCAAAACATTTAAGTTTTTTTTTATTGCAAAGTTGTCATCTGGAAAGCTAGTATTGAAAATTTCCCCATGTAGACAAGCCCTAGCCAAATTACAATAAAGCTGCCAGTGCTGTGCCACCTTCTGCTTTCACCTCTGCAGAGTGCTCAAGAGACATGACAAGGCTGCTTTCTCTGCTCTGCTTTTTGACCAAGATTTTAACATGTTTTGGTCAATACATACCTTTAGTATAAAACCATGAACACCACAGCCACATCACACACATTAATGTGTGCAAAAATATTCAGAACTCTAGCAGCAAGATTGTAAATACACATGAAATGCAGTCAGTGTATTTTCCAACTCCACATAAGGCATCCAATCACCAGACGCCTCCCCACAAAACTGCACCTCAGCTATTCTCTCACCCTGAAAAATACGCTGAATAACCAGCAAGCCTTTCCTCATCTTTTGCTTGATTATTTCGGGCCATGTTTTCTATCAAGCAAAATGTAGCACTCACAGAAACATCCTTAATATATTTTTCTCAGGTTCTGTCACTTTTGTTCTCTTTTTAACACTTATCTTCCTTTCTGTCTTTCCTTCACAGTACTTTCAGATCCATTTCGAATTAATTTTCCTCTCATTTTGTCCCTTTCCTAAACCCCTCTGTCTGGCTCTCTTGTGTTTTGGCTCTGTTTTCTTAATTCCAGTCTCTCCTCCCTGTTGTCTTCCCTGCACTGCCCCATGTCTTATTTCTCATTCTGAGCTCTCATGTCCAACCCGTTAAGACCTTGTTCTTTCTCTGCCTAGTTCCCCGCTGGAATTAGAGCAGAGATCTCATGCTCAGTCTCTCCTCTCCCTGCGGGATCTCAGAAGGCAGAAGAAAAGGGACAAAGAGAAGAAAGAGAAGGAACCATTGTGGGGGGAAGGACATATGAGATAAAAGGCAGAGAAGCACAGTACCCAGGAAGCGGGGAGTGTTTACTGTCTAGGCATACCTGTGCTGCTTCGACCCGAGAGCAGCAATTCCTCAGGGAAGGTGGGAAGTTAATTAACTGAGGCAGGTCATGGATTTCATGAAGTCAAGCAGGGGACTGAGAGTCATGAAAACATGGAGGAAGTGCCTCCTCTTAAGCATTTTATACATATCCTCTCGAGATCTGTGGAACTACTTTTGTACAGAGCCTGGGTTATCAGTGATCATTGTCATGAAACAGCTGCAGTGCTCCAACAGATTGCTTGTCTCTCTGCATTATATTTGTGTGGTTTGCCTTCTAGGACATGCTGTATGAAACACGCTTATCCAAAAATGAAAATGACTCAAAAAATGTAATGGCTGCAGTGGTTTTCATAGGTCATGCCATGATGGGATATGGGAGAGGCCACATATGGGCTGGGTCAGCATGTCCCAGGGAAGTAGGATACCTGTGCTTTCCCCAAGGGCGAAAGCTTTCCCAAGGCCATCCTATGACTGATGACACCAGTTCAAAACATGCTTATGTGATGTCTCTGACTGGAAGTCCTGCCAGCTTTGCATTAATGCTTTGCCTTGCATTTAGGCACACAGTAAAGCCATCTTTCTAAAGTATGTGTCATGTTCTTACTCAGTAAATGGAGATAGACAGATCTTTGGAAGCTCTTTAAAGGGAGGCCCCGTCCACCTAAATTTAAATAGTGGACTCAATTCCAGTCCTAGTCTTAAAATGAATTTCGCCTATGGGATGAGACAGAAGAAGCAAATACATCTTTGCTTTTCCTTTAGCATAAACTGATAAATTCAGGTACAATGAACTTGAGTACTCCAGCACAATGCTGAGCTTCACTTTTTTTTTCCATAGTCTGAAATTTTATGTGCATATACTCAAAAGATTTTTATTTCTAGGACAGTGTGTCTTCTGGATTTGAGGTTATTTCGAAATTCAATTGCTGTTTCATTTCTTCTGTGTTTTTTTCCTCATCTCATTTTGAGATCTTTGAGTTGATCTCAGGTGTCCAAATGAGGTTGCCTACAGTGTAATGCAGCTCATTGTAAAGCATACATATAAAATAGATTAGATAAATTGCACCCTAAAAGTGTCTGCTTCTTTCCATTGACTATTTAGAGGCTGTAGTGACTAGCTCAGCTGTCTACACTTTATGTCTGCAGTAAACTAAGAGTAATGGCTGAGCTAGAACAGGAGACAACATTCAGACTGGTTTCAGCGATGTGGACAAATTAAGGTGCCTGAGACATTAATGTGAGTAGTTACAGTTTTGTGCACTGCCAAACCTGAAATTATGGACAAGGGACTGAGGCTTCTATCTCCCGTTTCTTTGCTGAAGTCATGAATTCTTTGCATGACCTTAATTAACATCATAAATGAGGACTCTGGAAAACATTGTCATCTTGTCCTTGCAATTATTTCAGACAGTAGGAAAAAACCTTGAGTGTCAACTGCCTAGAAAGAGCTAGATTTCAAAAGCTAAAAATTTGGTTGGTTTGTTCTTTGTTCTATTGAATTACCCTGCAGACCTTTAATAAGGCTGACTCTGGTTAGACAACCAGAAATTCCCACTAGAAGGGGATATGGGCAGAAAGGAGATGGAAAATCCATCGCACAAGACAAATCATCAGTGGCTAGTCATCAGTAATCAGGCCAGAAGAGAGAGGTGTCCTGCCCCACGCAGCAGATGCAATGTCCTTTACAGCCTCTGCTGTTGTGACTAGTTCACAACCATTGAAGATTTTCCTCTTTTCCAAGGATTCACATATACTTTTTGTCCATGTGTATTCCATCATCACAGTATACACTTTTGTCTCAAATCTCCATGTTGTGAGTCACCAGGTCAAAGCTGAAGTGGTTCATAGGTTTATGCTCTCCTTGCTCTTCTCTCCCATCAGCAGAAAGCCAGCTCCTGACCACTGTGCATCAAGTCCTTCAAGTGCCTGGACATCAGTGCCAGTGGCTCAGGAGTGGCCTGTGGCCTGTGAATCCCTGCTGTTCCCTCAGGCGCTCTGTGGCATTGGCTCTCTTTAGCTTTGAAAAGAGGAAGAATGCATGTGTCTAATATACAAGTTAACTAGTGAGCAGGCTTCTGCCACCTCACCAGCCTTTCTTCATGGATAGATTTTGTTAGGGAAGCCAGAGAAGGAGAGTTGTAGTTTTAGAGTTGTGGGACAGGAGGGGTATGTTTTCTCTATCTATCTTCTTTTCCAAACAGTTTTTGCTTCCCTTCTTAAATATAGCTATTTCCTGACTGGCGCCCTCAGAAGAAAAGGTGATTTTACCACTAGGCTAACTGTAGACACTATATTTACCTTTGCAAATAGGATTAATGGGATTTAGGTGTCCTGTGGACTTTTTTTGACAATGACTGCAAACTGAACTCTCCCTTCCCTCCAGAGAACTCTTTGTGGCAGGAATCAGTATCTATGTATGTATGCCGCGCCTAACACATGGGAATCCCCAGTTCTAATTTGATAAAGTGCTAGCAGCAATGCTAATAGTGTCAATAAAGTAGCAGTAGTAATAATAAACATCATCATCTTCATAATCGTCGTCATCTATGCCTTAAACAGAATGAAGAGCTGCCACATTTGTATGGAGTTTGCCCTGAATGAAATCTTTGATAGCAGGACAGCACAAGCAAATTATCAGAAGGATAAATTAGCGTGTGGATTTACAGTAGGCAAAGTATATTGCAGGGTTGGTGGATAGCTCAGTCCTGCCCCACAGTGAGTTAAGTTACATGCACATACTATATCAGCTGTGTAATCTCTCAATGAAGGTGGTGTCATGGTTCAAGTTTACTAAGTACTAGCTACACTTTAGGACTTTCTTTTAATAATAAGCATAAAGTGACCCCATTACACTTATGTTAACAGCCCTTTACCCCAGAAAGTGTTTCTGGATAATGTTTTGATAAAGGTTTCTTTTGGATGCATGCCACTCGTGCCTCTGGTTGCACCTGTAGCCTTGAAGAAATCTGAGGGAGATAGACATGCTGTGTGGGAGTCTTCCTACTTAAATTTGGACACTTTCCCTGTAGATACCTACATCTGCTCATCACCTCAGCCTCCCCTTTGCAGTTGGTAGAGGGGAATAGACATTTTTAGGGCCCAGCTCATCTGGCCTATTTCAGATGTCTATTCCAAGACGGAATTTTTCACACCCTAGAAGAGCAGTCCACTGACTGGAGAAGGAAGTAATTGACTAGCTCAGATATAGGTGTCTGTGTTTTACAGATAAATCCACCCACAGTTTTTAAGGAAGTGTATCACATCCTTCTGTTTCTCGATGAAGCCTGGCACATGTGTACGTCTGTGGTGCATTGGTCCCTGAAACTATCTTTGTCTCATAAAGTTTCCTGGTTTGGGTTTTCATGCCAAGCCCTTCATTGCAAGTTAGCTTCATCCCAGACTGTTGCTTCTATTACTGCTGCCCATCTGAGCACCACCAGCTCTACCTCAATTAAAAACTGCCCGGTTCTCTACAAGACCTTGAGGGCAGTGTATTTCCATGATGCAAAAACCAAGGAACAGAGATTATTCTGCTATCTGATCACTCTACGTATAGATTTGTATATATTTTGACCTTACATGCTGCTGAAGATTTTGAGTAAAACCAGCTCTTCTTCCATTGAATGGTAGGTGACATGCTCAGGGAGGGCAATGTGGACTGGAGAATTAGGGATTTTCTTTTTCTCCCACAAATAATTGCAGTTAGTTATGCAAAGTGGATGGCAAAAACTTTCCAGGAGATTTTCCAATCTCTTTTTTCACTAGGCCTGCTCTTTCTTCTTGACTGTCATGATTTTGTTCTCTCTTGCAAGGTACCTTGGTTTTCAAAGTGATTTCAAAGTACAGTACTTTTCAGTTAGAGCACTCAGTTGAATAAAATATTCGCAAAAGTGAATTGGCATCATTCATGTACACTGACAAACTCAAATATTTCAAAACTGTATTAGGGCACAAAAATATTGAGAAGAGTTTTAAAATTCTGGTTTTTTACATTTGAATTCTAATTTACGTGATGGGCTGCAGGCTTTTTTACATGTAGCAGATGCATCTTAAAGGGCTTTTTTGGCAGACACATAAGATATTTTTTTCATCAGCCACAAGGATTTTAATTTTTATTTAAATAAACCCCAGAAATGCATCTAAGACCATGATTCTGAGAGCTGAATCTTTAAGAAAAAATAACGAGCGTCCTGAAACACCTGATGAAATTAGTAGCGCTGGCAACATTGGATGATCTTTTTTATTAGATTTCACAGTTGTCTTATAGGTTGGTGGGACTGTAGTTGTTCTATCTAAATAGCAGACATACCACTCTAAGGAGTTGTGCGTATTGTGTGGCTGTTAGTTTCTCTCTTAGTTCCTGTCACAACATGATCAAGTTGTAACGTTGCCAAGTTAGGACACTGTAGCAGCTAATTATTCTTTTCTGCTAGTTTTGTGTGATCCCTTGAAATCCATATTTTGTGAACCAGTGTTTTCAAGAATTTCAAGATACATCAAGAGACAGAATAGAGTGTAACAGAAAAGCTGGAATTTTTTTTGAACTTTCGAGCTGCCTTCACTCTGACCTATACTTATGGGCAGAGGTGTATTTTTCCCCACATGCATCTGATGTATGTCCTTCTCCTTAAATACACTCTAACAGTGGAAAGACTTCCATGTATAGTGAACCTTTTACTATATATCTGGTAAATTCAGTATGTGCACAGTGAATGGCACCAAACAAATCCATCTGTATTTTCAGCAGCAATCAAATAAATGCTGTTTATTTTAAATAAAGAGTTAAGAGTTGTAAGAATATATCTTCATCCAAGAGAAATACTGCCTATCCATTTTCAAGATTTACAGCTCAGGAAAGAAATTCCTCATGTAAGGTATTAGGGAGTATGCTTAAGAAAAAATAAACTTAAGGCAATCCAGCAGACTTCCCATAGGTATTGGCTAGCTCATTGATGAGTAAATTAGACATTTGTTTGAGAAGAAATATTTGTATCATATGAATTCCAATGTCTATTTTTTTTTACTTATTTTAGGAGCCTTTGCTCTATGTGGAGTGAATACAACCCTCAGTGGGTGATTCTGGAGATGCCCCTGGCTATGCAGGAAACCTGTGTTGCCCTCAGGCACCTGCTTTAAATAAGGAGTTCAGTAAGAGACTCTTTTAAGTGAGAGACTGGGGGTATCCTCTTTTGAGCCAGCTTTTGTCCTCAGCATTGATGGTTTGCACTCATGACATGCTTTTTGATTATTTGCATCCAAGAGCCTAGTGGATCAAATTTTGGTTCCAGTTAAGGAAGTTAGAAGACTTTTCACATTGGCTTCTGCAGAGTTAGGTTATGGCTGGCCATGTACTCCATAATTTATTTCTTTTGGGGTTTTTTGCCTTTCATTTCCATAACATTCAAATTACTGATTGCAAGAAGCACTAGAAAACATTTGCACATTGTTCTGAAATAGCATTGTCTGAGCTGTGGTTACATTTGCTATCATAATTATCCCACTTCTTCACTGTCCAAACACCATTATGTTTTAGATGCTCTCTTACAACTTGATCATGTTGTGACAGGAACTAAGAGAGAAACTAACAGCCACACAATTCTCACAAAATGAGCCCTTGACAATGTCACCACACAACAAATACTTGTGGGATCTCACAGGCTTGTAACGTCAATACCAAAGAGATTACATGCACGTCCAGCTGCCCACTACATGCCTCTTTGTATGCTTTTAAAGTACCTTTTTATTTATTGCAATCGTGCAGCACGCATAATATGTATCTCTGTCTTTCCTACTAGCTCTCCTTCCTTAGCCTCAGCCATATCCCTGTCTTGTTTTCCTTCTTTCCTATCACCATTATATTTTATCTATTTGGAAAGTTGGGAGTATTCCCCAGTAAAGCTGATGCCAGTAGCGTGAATTGAATCATCCTTAGAAGTGATGAATCACAGAACCCATCCTTCTTCCCAACCTCATTCAGAAACCAAAAATATCCCCACTTGCACAGCATGCCCCACATCTTCCATCTCACTGTGCAGGACTGCCAGGGTGTTGGCATGGCTTGGGGACAACTCTTTGACCAGAAGAAAACCTCTGTGGTATCCAGGAAGAACACAACATTTCGATGTTCCTGAGGGAGCCTCGGGGTGAGGGCAGTAGGATCTCAGCACTGAGCTTGTTGCTATCTGTTTCCCTTTCAGCCTGAGCCTCCGTCATCCAACAAGTGGCAGCTGGACAAGTGGCTGAATAAAGTCACGCCACACAAAGCGCCCATCCTGACCCACCATGACGGCACAGCGTTGGAGACCCATCCCTACTATGGCCGCGTGAAGGCGGAGAGACAGGAAAT
>NW_009711001.1:31376-31628 GCF_000703405.1 Apaloderma vittatum | reverse complement strand
GGATCTGTGCAGCTCCGAGGAGCAGCCAGGCCTTGCAGCCGTGGGGAGAGTCGCGAAGCCTCTTGAAAATGTGGAGACTCGATGTGGGAGCCTGGAGGGGAAGGGGAGTGCACCCCAAGGGACAGTGACAGGGAGGGCCTGAGGGCTGTGAGTGAACCTCGTGTGCAGAAGGACTTGTGCCGTGTTCTGCCCTTGTGCTCAGCCCTGGGGAGGCCTCCCCTGGAGCCCTGGGTGCCGGGCTGGGGCATCCCG
>NW_009711001.1:24925-31086 GCF_000703405.1 Apaloderma vittatum | reverse complement strand
GGGGAGTCACCGTCCCTGGAGAGGTTTAGGGATTGGCTGGATGTGGCACTTGGTGCCCTGGTCTGGGGTGTTGGGTCACAGACTGGGCTTGATGATCTCAGAGGTCTTTTCCAGGCTCAATAATTCTGTGATTCTGTGTGATGGCTGTGTCCTGCTGTGGACTCTGGAGTTGATGTTGCTCCGTGATCAGCTCCATCAACCCAGTGTCCTCTGAGCAGGGCTGCGTGGGTGAACCTTGAAGTTCAAAGAGGTCTTGTTGTCATGAAGTGAGCCCTTCTGCCCCAGAGCACAGGAACTAGGAAATCGATTCAGATTTATTGGAGGGGGGAAAAGGGCACGTGGATGCTCCCACATGCTTCGAGAGCTCCTTCCCTCTTCCTCACCCTCTGCCTCTCAAACGAGCTTGTAAGATCTCTGCTCTCCCTTTCCTTCCTCCCAGACACACGGATCAGGAATCTGCTGCTCCAGTATGGGTGCACCGGTCCCTTTGGTTGAATCTGTTTCCTATGGCACAAAAAGAGTCTTTTGCCTCCCTGTGCAAATCTGGTTGCTCAGTGAAAGCTGCTAAATGCAAATGGGCCACCTGTGGCCATTCCCTCTGGGGATGGTGGTGTGGGCTTTATGTAAAGCACCGAGATAAGAGCTTGGGAGCTCAGAAGAGCAGAGCGATAACACAGATTTGTGCTGGAGAGGGAGGTCAGCGTGGTTGTAGCTCCTTCACAACCTGTTTCCAGCCTCGTGAGGTGGGATACTTGGCAAGGGGTTATGCTGCCAGCATCAAAGAAATGAGCATTTATATAAAGGGATTAACATTTACCAGTTATGGGTGTGGGTGTTGGCTATTCTCCCCCTTCTCTCTTTACTGCCTCCCTGCTGCGTCCGAGCGCAGAATGAGCGCTGACTGCGACTAGGTGACTCAACTTCTTCTGAAACCTGGCTCCTTTTCCTCTCTTCAGGTCGGGCAAATAACATCCCGGCTGCAATCATGCTTGAGAGCTCTCGCCATCGCCCTGGATATTGGGAGCCGAAATGACGCTTGGATGGGCTTAATCCAATTCAATCTGAAAATCGGCTTCTCCAAACACTGAATGCTGCGTGTAGGGGGGTGGTATTCAAGTGTCTTTAGTAAATCAAAAACCTTTTTTGGCGTCGGGGGATGAAGCCTTTTGCTTTTCAGCGCGTACCGCTAAATACGCAGGATGTGCGGTACGGTTGAATTAGCATTACTATGGGAACCATAACTTTTTGTATTTCTTGACCTTTATCCGTGTATTAATGTGGCTGCAAAATGCTATTTATTTTTGTGTGTTTGGTAAGCTTCTTTTTGTTTGGTTTTTGTTTCGGTCAGTGCTAAAAGAAGCTTTATAAAGGACCCCAGGAGGAGATTAGAGACAGAGTAGGCTGTGCAGTGCGAAAGAGCCGCTCGCCCCCCTTTTTTTGTCCTGTCCTAGTGGCACCCGAGCTCAGACCACAGTTCAGTGTGAAGCATCACCTCTGCGGCAACGGTGAGCAGGCCGGTGAGTAAGCTCTCCTGCCTCTGGGTACCTCGCTACTAGGTATGGCTTCGTGTGGGTTTTTTTGCCTTGGCTAAAGGGTGTGTGTGGTCCTGGGGCTGAGGCAGAGGGGCAGAGAGGTGATCAGCCTGGCCCGAGAGGAGCAGAGCTGCTCTCCGGCAGCGCAGGGCCCTCGCAGACGACTCGAGGAAGCTCCCAGACTCTGGTGAAACCATATTAAAGACAAATGTGACAGGTTATGGTGGTCTTCATGCCCATATTTTAGTCTGAGTTTTGAAATAACCGGCTTAACATAGATGGGGAAGGACCTGCCTTTACTTTCTGCAGGTCCCACCATCGCTCGCTGCTGGGAGGGTGGCACCGTCTGGAGCTCCTCTCTTTGCAGGTTGATGAGGTCTGTGCTGGTCAGGTGCCAGCTGGAGTCTTCTCACTGGGAGTCGGTGGAAGAGTGGGTTTTGCAGGCTGGGCTTGCCTGCTCGTGACTTGTATGGCAACGCTTGTTTGCCGGGCAAATATTATTCTTGAGGGCTGACACAAAGAGCCATTTGAGGCGGGGGTGAGGAAAGGGGATGAAACCAGGCCGGGTGGTGCAGAGCCAGCGTGCCAACGGCTCAGCCCTCTTTTTTTTGCTTTTCTTCACCACCTTCCAAGAAGTCCTCAGGCTTAACTAGTGGGAGCTGAAACAGCTAAGGGTAACTTCATGCTCCCCGGAGCTGCCATCAAGGGACAAACCCCCGGCAGCATCCGCAGCCATGGGGGTGGCTTTGCTGCCTTTTGGCAGGGCTGTGGGACAGAGGGGGCCTTTGGGTGGCGGCATGATAGAGGGTGGCATCTCTGGCTGCTTTAGTGAGAGAGTCCCGGGGTGTGTTTTGCGGTGCTTCGGAAAGGTGCTCCTCGCACTGGTACCTTACGCTTTGCCTTTCTTTTTTTTCCCCAAGCTCTCTGTGGAGCAGGTTGCTGGCTACATAAAAGTGGAATTAAACTTGAGGTGGGATTCCCAGGGGTAGCTCCCACCTTAAAATCGGTTGGAGGTAGGCAGCAAGCTATCTACAAGTACAGCTCCTCCAGGAAGGTTTAGCTCAGCATGAGAGGAGGTATCATCGGCTTTCTTACTGCTTCTTCCCCTTTTGGCCAAGGCAGCCCTTCTCCTTCACAGCTGCGATTGTGAGGACTTCACCTTGAGAGCTTAAGGATGGGTTTTCTCGTGCCACTTTCCGAACCGCTGGCTGCCAGGCTGTGTCCGAACGGCAATGAGATGCGTAGGGAGCGCTGCAAACCCCACCTCCGAGCTTGGACCTGCTCCGATACTCTGCTTCCCTGCTTGCTTTTTGCGTGGAATACATTGCCAGCTCCAGGGAAGGGGAGCGATACTGTCCTGCCGCTAGAGGTATTGGGGGAGACCTGCAGAGAGAGAAAACGGGGAGGGAGGAGAGTCTCGTTTGGGCAAGGAGTTGTTTGAGAAGGAAGTCTGAGGGAGTTTGCGAGTTGCTGTGGCTCAGCCGAGTTTCTCCCTGTTTGTCTTCCTGCTTTCGCTTTAAAGCTGTGGAGGGGGGCTGGCTGAGCGCAGCGGCACGGTGTGTTGCTGCAGATGCAGAAAATCGTTGTTATTCTGTGGCAGAGGAAGGAAAACGTATCGATTGGTTTTCGCGAGCTGGAGGTGCTGGATTAACAGCTGGCTCACTCTTCAGTTCGGATTAGCCGAGGCTGAACTGAAGAACTTCACTCTTGTTTCTGCTGAGGTTCTGCCGGCCGCTTAACGAACTCTGGGGACTCGTTGGTTTGGGCAACTGCCGATTTAGAGTAATAGCTGCAACGGTTACGTTTCCAAAAGTACGCGCTTAGAATATCTGTGATTGTGTGATGTTTTCTTATGAAATAGATATCTCGAGCCGGCTAGGTTAAAACCCGAGCATTTTCTGCTGCGTATTTTGTGCAGCCTTTGAAATTTCTCTTCAAAAACATCCGTCAGGAAATTTTCTGCCATCTCTCATAAGCGTACTGATCCCCTGCCCCCGTGTTCCACAATCCTACATCAGTGTTGCTGCCGTGGGCTTCTGCCCCAGTGATGGCTTTTGTCAAACAGGTGAAGATTGTGTGTCCCCCAGTAATTTCACCTTTCCCCGAACAGTCGTGCAAATTGGACAAAAGCGCCTCTTGGATGGCATCTGCTTTTGAATTTGCTTCAAACACTGTTCTTTCCTTTGATCTCTCCTCGCACTAATCCGTGCCTGGTGTGCAGGGAACTCGTGCCCTTCAGTTGCCCGTGTTATTCCGCTTTGGAGAGGAGCAGTCTAGGGCTTGTGGTGGCTCGAAACGTTCTTTAGTTTTCTGTCCTGTAGAAATCTGAGGCTTCACCGTGATTGTCTACCCCCTCCCTGAATGAGAAAGCGGAAAGATATTCCTGATAACCTTGTAGGAGATGTTGGAATTCTTGGATATTCAGAGCGATCCTCTCTTCTTTTGGGAGAGGGAGCGGGAATGTCGGCTCCCTGGATTCCAAACTTCAGCCATGGCCCCCTCAGTGGTCTGACAGCCAAGAGGTGTCTCCACTCAGGGCATGGATTTTGTTCTTTTCTGTGGCATTTCAGGAAAGTATTTTTCACAGCACAGCCAACACCTCAGGAAGGGGGGAATCTTTACTTTTATAGCCACTGGTATTGGGGTAGATCCTTAGCTGAGAGATAACCCAGATGTCACCATACGCCATTTCCATCTCTGTGAGGCAGCGAATGGGTTAACCATCTTCTTGGAAATTGGCTTCACCCAGCTGCCTCTGCTCTGTTTGTTGTTTCAATTGCATCTGCAGAAAGGTCAAACCGTCCATGGGTCCAGTACATCGCTTCTGGGCAAAATCAATACGGCCCCTGTCATGGAGAGGCTTCTCCAGGGCGTTGTGGTGCCTCAAAATCCTCTCCTCATTTCCTACTCATTAATCTTTGCAAACCTTTTTTGCCCTTTAAGTGCATCTTGCAGATCCAGCATAGCAGAATTCTCCCCCCTGGTCCCATTGCTAACAAAGCTTATAGGGGAGAGATCACCATGTCCGGTCCTCAGGATCCTGGAGGTGAATTGCTTGGGATGGGGAGAAGGTGCTTGAACTTCACGCACCCCCCTGTGCAGCTGTAGCCCTCTGGAGAAGGAGGTTTCAGGGGCTGCAGAGAACTTGCTGGCTCAGCTGGAGAAGAAATCACCGTCTATCCCGTGTATTCTGTAAGCAGCACTTCACCAAAGAGAAGCTTTGAAAGGGGATTGCGTGGTCTGATGTTCGGGTTTGACGTTTTATCTGTGTGCGTGTGTAGTGGAGGACAGCTCAAGGCTACAAATTTTTCCTGTATGAGCCTGATTTCAAGATCAGGAATCTCGATCGGCTGAGATAAGGCCTTGGCCCCCTTCTGCGAGCTTCCACCTGTGCTGCTGTGGGTGAGGTGAGGTTGTCACAGGATTTTTAGCCTTTGCAAAAAGAGGGCACAGAAGCGGGTGAGGAAAACGTGCAGCTGGCCAAGAGGGGCTTGAGTTCAGGCCAGCAGGTGGCTGTTGGGAAATTTAAGGAAGAAGTGACAACACAACTGGGAGCCAACCAGAGGCAGCAGTCGACACCGTTCTTCTTCAGCATCCTGAGTCTGAGTGGCAGAAAGATCATCCTCGGTGAAGCCAACACCGGTTGAAGCTCACCTCGCAGGGGTGACGATGAGTGCAAAGATGCCTAGAGGGGGTGACTGACTTCAGCAAGGACCGTGGCTCACAGCAGCCCAGGAGGGTTCGTGCTGCGCTCAGGCAAGGCGCGTGGCTGCCAGAGATCCAGCTTCTTCTTGGAAAGAAAAAAATCCTCGTTCTGGTGTGACACGGGCAGCTAGAATCCGAGGACTTAAAGGAAGGTCTGAACTGAGTCTGGCACCAGCGTGAATGTGCAACGATACTTTCCTCATACACTCTTCTCGCTGGCTGTGGCTCTGAAAATTTTCACCAAAACAGCTATTTCATGGAACAGTCCTTTACAGACAAGCTCAGGGAAGAAAACAACAGCTACTGCTGCAGCTCACGAAGGCCTCTGATGTGCTGAGCATTCCCCGTCAGCGCGTGCCGTGCGTTAATGGTTTGCAGAGAAGCGCTTCCTCCTGTGACTTTCGTGGTGGAGTCCCCACCCCTGGAGGTGTTTAAGAGTTGGGCAGACCCAGCACCCAGGGATGTGGTTTAGTCGAGGGCTTGTCAGCGTTGGATTAATGCTGGGACTCAGTGATCTTAAAGGTCTTTTCCAACCTGGGCAGTTCTGTGAGTCTGTTTCGCGTGCAGCTGCCACCACCCAGGTTTATCTGAGGCTCCTGGATTCTTTTATCAAAGACGGTGACCGGGGGTAGTTCTTCACCACCTCTGCCATTGGGGAGCTGGTTATGCAGACAACACCCAGAAAAACGGAAACGTTTGCCTTTGAAGCTTTGTGCATCTGTTAGAACTTTTTATGCCATTTTTCAACAAAAGGCTGTTTCTGCATAAAATAGTTTTGCCCTTGAAATACTCCAAGGACGCTGACGGAGCGTGTCGAGCTCTCCACCAGACTGAGAGGTGCCACCTTTCAGCCTGAACGTTCTCCGCAGGACACCAAGGGCTGGGGAAGAACCTCCGCTGCTCTCGAGGTGTGACACGAAGTCT
>NW_009711001.1:7751-24892 GCF_000703405.1 Apaloderma vittatum | reverse complement strand
AGCCAAGGTGATGCCGGTCGTGTGTCGGCTCTTCCTGGATGACATCTTGGCTGTTCAACAACTGGCGGCACAAGCCCAGCAGAAGCGCTCCGGCTCCTGGTCGGTGTCTCTGCGCGCGAACGCCCCTTTTGCTGAAGGGGCGGGCGAAGCAGGAGGAAATCACCAGCGATTGTCGATTAAATAAGCTGAGGAGCTGCCTTAGATTGATGGAATTTCCTGTAAAGACTATTTGAAGAGCTTTTCATGCCAGCTGAGGCCTGGGGCGTGTCTTCTGGAGCTGATTGTCCTCTGACAGCCGCCTGCGTGTGGTAGAACATGAGCAGCAGTGGCATCAGCGAGAGACTTGGTCCAGCTCGGAGCCTTTTCTCCTTGACTCGGTGAATGCTGCTCCCTTCCTGCTGGCTAACCGAGCCCTTTGTGGATGTACCGCATGATCTCCATGAAAATACAATTAATTCTTCTCAAAGCCCAAGGATATGGTGTTGCTGTTTTTTCCATTCCTCTGTATAGAAGGCGAATCCTTATGTTGCGTTGTATGACAGGTTGCGATGTTCTGTGTCTTTTTTAGAAAAGCCTCAGGAAACCTGCCGGCCTTTCTGAAGTGAAGGGATTTGTAAAAATTAGTTGGTTTTTAACTAGCTGTTGCAATTTGTCACGGCTTATTGCAGGCAGGCTCTTTATTTCCCGAAAAATCAGCTGTGGGCTGGTTATATGGACAGATCCAAGAGTGTTAGCTGTCCATGGAAAAAAATGGCGTTCGGATTTTGGTTTTAGTAGCTGAGAATTAACTCTTGGCCCAAATATCATTAGAGGAAAAACTGATGCTTGCTTTCTCGTCTCCCCAAGCAAAACAACTTTTTTTTGGTTCCAGTGCAAACATGCGCTCACGGTGCCAGCGCCACGACACGGTGCCGATGTGCGGGTGTCCTAGAGGATTGGAGGCAAATCTCTGGGGTAAAGAATATTGTTTTGGAAAGTCAGGAATACCTTTAAGAAGTGTATTTAGTCATCTCTTGAAATAAAAAGAGAGTTGCAGCCGAGCACCTTTTCTCAGCTGCTGTTCAGGACGACGGAGCCCCTCGCAGCGGTCGCTGTTTTGGGATATACCTCTGTATCGTACCAGCGATGTCGTGATGAAGTCATCCATCGCTATTGCTGTCGAACTGGGCTAATCTCCCGCTGACTAAACAACACAAAGGTTCCCGGATTCGTTCCTGTTTTCCTTAAAGGAGTACAATCAAGTGCAGGCAATTAAGAGAGAGAGGGAGGGAGGGAAGTGTAGCTCTAGATATTACCCCTGATATCAGGCTCTCTGCCCAGGGCGTGTTTGGGTTTCCGAGGGTTTTTGAAAGAAAAAACTAAAACACACAAAACCCCCTCACCAAACAATTGCTGCTTTTCTAATTTTTCACTGTATTTTTTTTCCAGCTGTTCCTTTTGGGAAGGGAGAACCCGACAACCACCCAAACAAATTCCAAACAACAGAAACAAATTTCCTAGAGACGGGAAAGAGCAAAATTAATTTTGAACAAAGCACGCTGAGAAATAATTCTTTTATTTCTGCTCTCCTCCCAGCCTTTTCAGGCACCGTGGCAGAACCTTTGAAAAAAACACGTGCCTGGTTCCTTTGAGCAGCTTTTGGAAGTTAAGCCTGTGTGGAAGCTGGTTTGGTGTGGGGGTCAGTGTCATTCTCCAGCAACACTCCTCTTCTACCTTCACCTGGCCGGACTTTTATGCCTGTAATTAGTCAAGGCATTTAGAAAATGAGTTTTTTCCGTGCAGCTAGGACAATAATTGTAACTATGTGTATTTGATCACCGAATCCTGCAGAACTATAAAAACTGGGGCGTGTAGATGTGACCGCGTCCTACAAGGAACATTTTTTTTCATAGTAATTATTTGCTTTCAAAACATTGGGAGGGAAGGGAAGGTAGAACAATCGGAGCAAGTGGCACGTTTGATAGAAATTGGTTTAAGGGCCCGGGAAGCTTTTATTGCCCTTTCCTTTTAAAACATACCTGTTGCTCAGCCGCTCCTGAGCGATGCTCCCACTCCCTGAGCAAGCAACAGACGCTTCGTGCCAGCCCGTCGCGGCGTGGTTTTGCTCTGCCCCTGTGATCTGCTGAAGCAATGGGCTTCTGCCGCGGGGATCCCTTACCCCGGCCCTTCATCTCCTTCTCCCTGCCTCATGTTTTCTCCTGCGTGGGCTCAAACCCGTCCCATCCAGACCGCGGTCACGCACGCTTGTTCCTTCTTTTCAAGCTGCGAGGCTCTTTTTCTGCACCAGGAGCAGAAAGGAAAGGGTGCGTGTTCTTCTGATCCGTTTAAATAAACGGCTTAGAAATGTAGCGTTAGTACGGGGGCGGTTTTGTTGTTCCTGTTAATGTTGTCTTGGGCAGAGATGGAGGAGGAGGCCTTTTGGGAAACTTCCCAGCAAGCAGCCGAGCACTTCAGACTGTGTTACGCCTTGGCCACTTGTACCTATAAGGATCCTTCTGTAATATTGCCTTCTACCACCACCATTACCAAAAATTCCGCGGTACAGGAGAGCAAAAACCTGCTTTCCCTTACAGCCCTGCAGGACCCAGACACTGGCCTGGCTCGGTAACCCCGGCTAAGCCACTTGGCCAGTTGGTCTTAGTTTTTTCCTCCTTCGTTAACTGTTGATTCGTCGCCTTGCGCTGGGGCAGGATCGTGAGGAATGCTGCGCATTCGGGGCAAGTGCGGTGCCCCGTGGTGGCTGAGGTCATCTAAGGACCAGCTGTGGAAAATTTGACCTCACTCCTCACTTTCCTTTCCTCCTTGTCATCGGGCTGTGGAAAAAAATAACCCCATGTCATGGGCCCATGGTGGTCAGGGTCACCGAGATAAAAGCCTGGCTGCTGAAGGCATTTTAGCCATGACTTTTCTTTACCTCTTTAATACAACAAGAAGATTTCGGAGACAATAAATTGGAAACTCTGACCCTGTAATGGTGCCTTGAAAGCTGTCTCCTTTTCCAGGAGAAGCACCTTGGGTGTGTCCTTCCGTTTGTTGAAATTTGCAGTTCGCTCAAGTTTTTCGTTCTCCAGCACTGAAGCTTTGAAATTATTTCGATGCTTGAGTTTCACATGTAATTATCAGCCTCCAGGAACTGAGTACTTAAAATAAAGTGCCAGCTGTCACAAGCATCGGAACCAGTGTGGAGGAGCTGACAATCTATAAGTGCAGGCAGGTGACGTGACTTACCCAGGGCCATATGGCAAAGTGAGTCAGGATTACGATTCAGATCTTACCATTTCCCCCAAGAATGCCTGTGAGGGTCCTGCTGACCCTCTGACACAGCTTTTACGCAGGAAAGACTGCAGTTTATGCCTCAGGCAGTTAAAATATGCATGAAAGACTGATCTGAGTTGCCCCTGTGTAGAAATACAAGGCCTAGTGTTAGCTGTGTTTACTGGCGGTTGAATTTCCAGTTGTGTTGGTGAGTCTGAGAAACTCTCCATTTGCTTCCCAGGCTCGGGGAAAGCAAACATGCAGGAGCAGGTGAATTTTTGGTTGCTGGACCCCAGCACACAGCGTGGCAGGAAATTACGTGGTGTAACCACAGGTCCTGAAGGCTGTCTTGTGCCTTGAGCTCGTGATGAGGTTGTTCCCATGTCGGACACTGACCAAATCTGGTCTGTGCAGTATCAGAGCTGACCTTGAGCACTGGCAGTCAAACCCCTGGGGTAGGGAAGAGTCACACCCCAAGGCTGGCAAGGACAATTGGAGCCCGGTGGTGTCCCCGTGTCCCTGCAATTCCATCTTTCTGGTGGATCTCCCAGGCCCCAGGAGAGGAGTTTTAGGTCTCTGTCACAGTTTGCAGATGTGAAGGTGTCAGGATACACCTATTTGAGCTGAAGCTGTGACTCGGTCTCTCAGGGAGCGGATGCTGGTCCAACCACGTACCCAGAAGAATGGAGTAGCCCCCTGAAGCTTTGTCAGCATCCACTGATTGCAGCAGGCACCTCATTTCTGTCCGTGTGGTGAGCAGTGAGGGGACAAATGTCTTGGCAGACGAGGAAGAACCACGTGGCTCAGGGATTCACCCGGGCTGGCCCTTCAGGGACGCCTTCTCTGTGTTTGCCCTGCTCTTACTCTTCCCTCATCACCCCCAGGTGGATGAGGGCGAGATGCTGGGCAGGGTGAACTCTCCTGTGACCCATCGCAGTTGTTCTTACAATGGAAACCAAGAGCCCACGGTACAGAGATTGTCCTGACTCCGGGCTAGGTGTGGAAATTCATTCGTAACTGGTGCTGACTCAGTGATTACCTTGTCCTGCCAGAAGAGACCTGAAAATATTAATCCTGTGTGGAAGCGTTGGTAACAAATCCCCTGGCTTTGACACTGGAGGCAGCTTGGCTACGTCTCCCTGGGGCAGCCTGGTGGGTTTGCCCGACCAAAAGCGTTGGCTGCCCGTACCCATCTCCTCTGCTTTCTCTGCTTGTGTCAGGCTCTTGCCAAGCTGATCTTCCTGCTCCCACGCCAGCTCTGCTGCCCGCGCTTTTGGGTACTGGTTGGCAGTTTCAGTGCTTTAGTGATCTCAGCCTCTTCCAACGTTGTCCTGCAGTGATATTCCGCTGTGGAAGCTGCTTCCCCAGGAGTGACGATCTGTAGCTGGGGAGAGTGCGACAGCACTTGTTAGATCTGCTCTGTGCCTCATCTGCATTTGTACCACGCGACGCCCTTACAAACGGGAACGGAGACAAAGAGCTTCTCAGTCAGAGGCCTCTGGGAGAGAAGTCCAGGAGAGCTGCAGTGGGTTTTGCTCGCTGGGGCTCTCTTATCTGCCGCTTGGTTCCTCTACAAGTGCTGTCTCGCCACAGAAAGGGCCACATCTGGCTTGAAGTCACTTGAACGAGAGACTCTGCGCTCTGAACATTGCATGAACGGGCTTGGTCTTTCCCACGGCAGTGAAATCCTTTCAGACTCTTGTCCGTGCCGAGCTCCCAGCGCTTCTAATGAAGAGGCTTTTAGCTCGGCTGGTGTTTGGGAGCTCCGGTACAGCTCGGCTTTTGGTAAAACGAGGAGATGCTAGAGGTAGGGATGTAATGGGTCCAATTTCAGCTTGCAGGTAGGTCCCAGAGAGAGAACAGAACATCCTCCTCGTGCAAGCTTTTGTGTGCTGCCGCCGAGCTGAGCAGACATCACCTGCGTGGGCTGCTCTGGCTTTTGAAATAGAAAACTGATGATAAGAAAGTAAGATCCTTCTGTGCTTCTGGGGACCTCCTTTGGCTGTTGCCAAAACCCTATTTCTTACTTGCACTTTTTCTTCTCCTGGCTGTTTTCTGCAATCCTGTGGTGGCTTTTGCTTTCAACTCCCAATTTTGTGCCTCCCTGGCCGCCGCCTGCAGTCGCCATCTGGTACAGGGGCTGCTTGTGCTGAGACTGTGTCTTTGCAGAAGGAATGAATCTGGCAAAAAGCTTCGGCAAGGTGGCCTCTAGCAGCCAATAATCGTCATTCATCAGCGTGGCGATGTGATTCCTCACCAAAATCACTGGTAAGAATCTACACAGCGTATTTGGCTGTTGGGTTTTTTTCTTTTGGTCTGTCTTTCAAGGCCAGCTTTGCAGCCTTGACTTGAATGTGAGAAGTAAGCTGGGGTTCTTTCAGACTTCTTCACCACTGGCACGTACAGGCTGCCGTCAGAAGCAAGCTGCCTGTCCAGCTAATGGACAGAATCAACCTTTACTCTCCACATTTTGCTGTATTGGGTCCGTAACACAAAAAAAGCCTGGTGGGAGGGTTTGTCTGAAAGAACACAAGGGAGGAATATACCTCTGCCGTCTTGCTTTTTGTGCTTTTTTTCCCTCCTTTCAGCAGTATCCCCCAAAGCTTGGGTCCAGCTCTGTGTCTGCTCCTTGCGAGGGACGACTTCTTGACCAGAGCCATCTAACAGTACCCGTTTACAGGTGGCCTTCTGCAGAGTTTCAAACTTGATATTTCTCCTCAAGTGACACTGAACGGAGGTGCCCTGAAAAAGCGCTGATTGGAAAGGGGGAGCGAAGCGTTCCGCTTGTTCTTTGAAGCAGAACCACCCTCTGGCTCCCGAACCAGCAGTAATAAATGGAGTCAAATAGCGTGCGACGCAATTGCCTTCTCCCTTTGTGTCGGCTCCGTATAGTTCTTGCATGTGACGTTTCTTCCTGGCCATCGTGCTCTTTATCCTCCCATTGTACGAAGACTGCAAACAGAATTCACTCGTTTGTTATCGCGGCTTTTAATTTCTTGGAGGTTAAAAAAAAAACCACAAACCCCAAACCAACCCTCGAGCCCTCTTTGCCCGGCGCTGTTTAAATCTGCTCTCAGCCTGCTTGCACAGCTCACTCCTGCCCTGCGATGCAGAGCACGGGTCGGCAGAAGAAGTTTGAAGCAATCAGTGCAACAGGGCTTAAAAGCCCCGCGGGGGTGTCGCTGAAGAGAAGCTGGCTGGAAGGCCTTACGTGGCACCCGTAAGTCAGAAGGTTGTGCTCATCTTTCCGATTGCGGCGCTGTGCTTAAAGGGACGCTCTCGTTCCTGGCCTCCTGGGTTTCGGTGCTTCTGAGCAACGGGAATTATTTTCTTTGGCCTCTGCAATGTCTCCGTGGTCGTGTGGTTTCCTTCCTATGAAGGTGAACGTTGCAGATTAAAATTCCCTTTGGTAGTTTATGAGCTCTCAAAACAGAGGCTGGAAGGCAAGATGGGTGGGAATGCCCAGCTTATTAAATTTGTCCCACCACAGGAATCGCCTGACCTTTCTTGGTGCTGTAATAACACCAAAGGAGACGGAGTTCCTGTTTGGGAAACGTTACCAAGAAAATGCCGGAGGTGGAAATCCAGCCAAAGGACCTGGGTGGGAGGAGAGGCCTGGGAGAGATGGTTCTTCCATCACTCGCGCAGCTCTTTCCTCCTGTCTGCCTTCGTCCAGCTCTGGGTTCTTGCGGTCGTGTTGCAGGACCTTTAAAGGTCGTCCAGCCCAGCCACGGGTGCTAAACCGTGTTCTTTCGAACCACGTCACTAGATGATGGGTGGGGTGGGAGTGGAGGGTTGTGTTTGACCGGGGTTTCTCTGTTTCCTGCCCCGCAGCTCTTCTGTTTGCCCTGGGGGAAAAGACTTTTCAGTTAAGAAGATGGAGAAGCAGAGGGGAGTGCTCTTGGGATGCGTCCGCTGGGATGAAGAAGAGGAAGGGGATGAGGAGGATGGGCTGGCTCCTTGCGCTTCTCCTTCCAGCCAAATGAGCCAACTGGAAGATGTGCAGGTGGAGATGCTCGAGAAGGCAAGGGAGCTCTTCCAGCTGTGTGACAAGGACGAGAAGGGTTTTATCACCAAGGTGGACATGCAGGTGAGGGAAAAAACCCGTCCCTGGGAGGAGCTGTAAAGTCCTGGGTAGCAGAAGAGGGGGGAATGTGGCACATCTTTACCCTTGGCAGGCAGGGGCGTGCGCGTGGGCTCTGTCTTTTTCAGATTTCTGGGAGCCAAACTCCACCGCAGCCGCCTGCTAGGAACGGAAAATCCCAGGAGGGCCTTGGACCTCCAGGGAATTCCTGGGACAAGCGGGACTGCAATTCCAACCTTGTGAGGAATGCATAAAACCAAAAAATTTGCACGGTTCCTACAAACGTTAAGCATGCGGCGGGTGGGAGAAAGATCTTTGGTTGGATTAAAAAGAAACAACCCCCCCCAGCCCCAAAACGCACAGCCGACAACAAAAACTCCCCCAGCCTCTTAACAAAAAAAGCTCTATAATTCTTTTGTCTCAATCGTAGCTAAAGCCTGATCTCAAAAGCTTATTTTAGGCCTGACCTATGCTCTGGAAGAATGTGGTTTGCTGCTTTCTGTTTAAAATACTTTGTTAACAGAAAGACTATTTCTGTGTGGGTTTTGCTTTAGGTTTATCAGGAAGGTTACATGGGGATTGTTTTTCTCCTGTCCCATCTCTCCCTCTGGCTATAATCAACACTTGGCAAGTCCGGGCTGGTTTAATTATTGACTCACTTTGGTTTGGGTTGTGCCATGCCTGGTGATGTGTGGTTATATTAATAAATATTTATTAAGATTTTACCTAAATCTGGCCATTTAATGGGCAGTAACGATGTTTTAGCCTACACCTCTTGCTATTTGGTTTTAGCCTACACCTCTTGCTATTTGGAAGCTTTTTGGAGGGCTCTGCTCGGGTGGTATGAAAGAAAATCTCTCTGCTTCTTGTCTGCGTCATGGGAATAACGGTAAAATCCCAACAGGTGATGGAAGAAAGCTGACAGTTATGGTCTGAGCTTTTTATTTCTGATCTGCGAGATTTCCTGCAAGAGCTGGGAACTGAATCCAGACACCCCCAAGTCTGTCTTTTCTCTCTCGACCAAAGAGATGGAGCTGGCACCTGCCGTGTCCCCGTCGCTGTGGGCCGGAGCTGAAGATGGCTGCGACAGGAGCTGGTTGTGGGGAGGACTTGGCTCGCGCCTTCATTTTGTTCGTTCTTTTGTCTTTGCAGCGGCTCCAGAGCGAACTGCCCCTAACCCTCGAGCAGCTGGAGACTGTTTTCGACAGCTTGGAGCAGAACAACAACGGGTACCTGACGCCGGTGGAGTTCAGCATGGGACTGGGTAAGGGCTGCGCAGAGGCAGAGGAAGGAAAAAGCCTGCCGTGATGTGATTTCTCGTGTTGGTCAGGAAGAAAGTGCAGCGGTTCCGCTGAAGCTCTACCAGTTACGCAGGGCAAGAGGTGTTTGGGAGGAGGAAGGACTGGGGCACCTCTGCTGGTTGTAAATTCTCAGAAAACTTGGGCTGTGTCGGCACCTTCCTTGGGCATGGAGAGGTGTTCATTGGGCCAGGTCACAGCAAGTGAAAACCGGCAGTCTGGGGGTTTGGAAGTGAACTGCAGTGTCCCGATTGCTCAGGTTGTGGCTGCTCGTGGCTTTCTCACAACTTGGAGGGGATGTTCTTTTTCAGTGCTTCGGTCTGAAGGGCAAGCAACAGCCACCCCTGAAAGGAGAAGCTATGAAGATTTCCTTGAAATAGAAGCTGTGTCTTGGGCCAGCCTGTTCAGGGGATGTGTTAACCCCCTGAGTAGCTGCTGCCGGTGCCTCTTTCTGCCTTTTGCAGGGAAAGCTGCTTACTGAGAGGGCTCCTTGCGTAGCTGCTGAGAGATTGCAGGGTGAAAAAAGAGTGTACATTTAGATTGTTCACTTGAAAGCAATCTGAGATCCTTCTAGGATGTCAAAACAGTCTCTGGATCATTCTCTACCTCACTCTTCCCAGCGGTAAAAGAGGGATAATGAGACATAATGACTCTTTCTTTAAAGCAGACATCCAAAGTGCCTAATCTGAGCCCATCTCCTTAATAAACTGTCTGAGCCTGAGGCTTTAAGCTGAGCAGGGCCTGTATCTCCCCACTGTGAGTGTTTTTACAGCACGTTCTAAGCGTGGGAGGGGCAGGGCTAGATTGTGGAGCTAAGAAGCGGTGGAGTTAAGTCATTCGAGGTACACAAATAGTGGATATTTTTCCCCTTAGGGCAGCTTTGTGTTCTCATCTGTGCTCTGGACATCCTTGGCTCCCGGCCGTGTGGTTGGGATGTCATTTCTGCCTTGCAAAGCAAGCGGCTGTGTTTTGGAAAGGAAGAGTAGCTGCCGCTGGAAGCCTGACCTCTGTATACAGGACGGGGGCCTGTGTTTTGGGTAGGATCACTCGATCCATTTCTCTGAGAAGAATTCGTTCCCGGCACCGCTGTTTATCACGTTCTTTTGCACAGCGTGATATTCTCGTGGCATTAGTGTCTCTTCCAGATAGCTGGAAGCCGTCCTTCCACAGGAGGTGCTCTGGCAGTGGGTTCGTTTTGTTCTCAATCCTAGCAAGAGGTGGTTCTCATCCCCTGGCACTTGAATCAGAACTTAACCAGCCCTTGTAGCACATGAGGAGGGGAAGGGTAAGGATCTCCGCCTTGCTGGGAAACAGAGGCACAGCGTTGTTCAGTCCAAAGGGACCACTGGTGACTGAACCTGTGCTGCTGCTCCACGGGAGTGAAGTGACCTAATGCCGGGAGCATCCAAGGCCGTGGGTGGTGGGGTCATCTTCAGGCAGATGTGTGCTCTGCGACCTACTCTGGGTGATGCTGCTCTGGCAGGGGGGTTGGACTGGATGATCTTTCGAGTGGTTCCCTTCCAACCCTGAACATTCTGTGATTCTGGGAGCAGAGCCCTAACAGCCTGTTGGTGGGCTGGGAGCCAGTCCCAGCATTGCGGACTGGACGCTGACATCACTTGGGGTGTCAGAACGGAGGCTCTTTACTGACCGAGAGCTCTATTCTACACCAGCAGCCTGCAGGCAGCTTCTCATGGAGCTCTGTCATTGAAACTCCAGCTTATTAACCGACATCCAGTTTGATTTTCTTTATTTCTTTTCTTCCCTTACCAGAGAAGTTAATAGGGATTGAATTGTGTCAAGGGGCTGGGAGAATGGATCACTCCAGGCACGAGGAGACCTTTGAGTCAGGTTGGTCAGATGATTTGGATCCGGCAGATGATGATGAAGAGAAACGATTCTGTTCCATGATGGAGCAGCTCGGAGCAGCCCAGATGTTTGAAGAGTAAGTAGGGGAGTTGCGGGGCGTTACTTCCACCCTGTTTCGATGCCAAAAAATCCCCTCAGAATACCAGAAAAGGCCAAAAAGAGGTGAACTGAGCTGCTTGCTCTCAGAAGCACTGCTTGGGCTTTCTGTCCTGCTCTCTTGGGTTTTCATATGCTTAGTAGGAAATGCAGCGAAGTCCCTGTTTTCTCATCAATTCCTTTCAGCACGGTGCTTTTCGCAGTTTCCCAAACTCCAAGAGTTCACGCCACAGCTGTAAAATGTAACAGTCATGGCTTGGAAGCTCATCTGTGTGCAGCAAATAAAAGAAGCTTGTGAGGGTTAGACAAGGTAAACAGGATGAGCGCGTTCCAAAACGACCTGAGACCGTTCCCATTTGTTCAGACAAACTTCTCGAAGAGCCTCTGTGAAAGAATCTGTGCTCAAGGGGCTGCTCGGGACTGAGCTGAGCTTGGAGAGCGCGAAAGGCTGAACTGGCCGAGGGCTGCTCAGCCGAGCCTTGCGACTCGATATTAATGCTCTTGCATGTGGCCCCGGTAGAGTCTGCTGGCCCCCAGTGACATCCAGCCTTTTTTTAGGGCCTTCCCAAGTGAAGCCTAACTGGTTCTTACTGGCGCGTGTCTGCTAGGGCTGGGGTGCTCAGCTGCATCCGTAGCAGCCCTTTTTTTTTCTTTCCAGGCATCATCGTCCAAAGTGTTGCTGATTTGCAGGGAGCAGGCAGGTTAGGGGCCAGAGGTGGACAGGATGGGAGACAAAAGCTGGGAATGAAGGAATTTGCTCCTTACAGAGCTTCAGCTGTCACAAAACGGATATTTTTGGGTCTCGTCTGTGACGCAAAGCACCTGTCCTGAAAAATTCTGGAAAGCTGTTATGCCTCAGATAATGTGAAAGGCCACACTGCTGTTCTGGAAAACCAGACCGTGCTGTTTCTAACTCTGCTTTGAGAAGCATCAAGCCTTCAAGTAGAATTATCCTGTGTTTTATTTTGACCACTTCCTTGTGGTTTTATGCAAGGAGTCTGGTAGCTACTTCATGTCATGCCTTTGTGCCAAGCCAGCTCTTGCAAAGAAGTAACATAAAACAGAAGCTACCTGGGTCAGAGCAGCTATCTGGTTTTGCTAGAAAGAAATGGTTTTGTTTCTTAACAGGACTCCATACGTTCTTTTATCTAAAAGATGAAGTTTTGATAAAGTGCTGGTAACTTTTTCAACTTGGGACAGAAGGAGGAGCAATGGTGACAGGGGGAATCAAGAGCTTTCTGTTTAGGTTTTATTTGTTTTTCACAAAGAATAATCAGGGAGCCAAATACATAGGCAGTTTGTCTTTCGGGATAACAGCCTGTAACATGACACAGAAATTTATTTGTTTCTCTTCTCTCTTCTGTGCTCACTCCAGTCCGCGGGAGATTCGAGAGTTCTGGGCTCGGCTCCGAAAGGAGCGTCCGGAGCTGTTATCCAATTTTGAAGAGTTTCTGTTGCGTGTTTCGTCCTACATGAGGGAGGTGAATCACGAGAAGGAGTCCATGGAACAGGCGCTGAAGCGGTAAGCAAGAACGCCGCGGCCAGTTGCTGTCAGGGACCAGCTGCTGCTTGGGTGCTGCCTGGGCTGCAAGGAGAACCTGTGCTACAGCACACAGACGTTCTTCTTGACACTCTGGTTTGGGTTTGTTTTGCATCAGTGCGCGCCCATAACATTTGGGTCGGTTAAAATCCCCCTCTGGGCCAACAACCGTTAGCAGGAATCTTCTCCCTCTCTCCCCTCCCGTTCCCTCTGTGTGTTCTCTTTCTCTCTCCTGACCTGTGTGCACCCTGCCTTTCGCAGGAAGGAGACAGACCACGACCGAGAGGTCAGGTGCCTTTATGAAGAAATGGAACAACAGATCAAAGCAGAAAGGGAGAGGCTGATCTGCCAGGTACTTCATGGCCCTTGGCTGAAGTCAGACTTTCTCTGCTCTGACGCAGAGGTGGTGGCTCATCTGGCCAAGCAACAGCTCTTACCATCTGTCTTTACCTTGGCAGGAAGCGCTGAGGCATGACAGGAGTAACCTGCTCCAGAGGGAGCTGCGCAGCAAAGAGCAGGAGCTGGAGAAGATCCTCTACCGCCAGAAGAAGGTAACGGGACCCAAGTCCTTTGTAAAGAACCACATGTCCCCTTCTGCTGTCTCTTTGCTAAGGCCTTTTCTGACTGAGAATGGTTTTTATTGCGGAAGGTTGGCACTACCTCTTCTGGTACTAGCTAGGCTAGTTCTCTCCTGCCTCTGAAGGTGTCGAAGTGGTTTGTCACGTGGTTGGTTTGTCTTCAAGTGTAATGTCTTCCTGGTGGGCAGCAGGATGGCCATGAGCCAGCAATGGGCCCTCGTGGCCAAGAAGGCCAACGGCTTCCTGGGGTGCATCAAGAAGAGAGTGGCCAGCAGGTCGAGGGAAGTCCTCTTCCCCCTCTGCTCTGTCCTGGTGAGGCTGCATCTAGAGTGCTGGGTCCAGTTCTGGGCTCCCCAGTTCAAGAAGGACAGGGAACTGCTGGGGAGGGTACAGCAAAGGGCTACAAAGATGATTGGGGGACTGGAACATCTCTCTTACGAGGAAAGGCTGAGGGTCTTGGGGCTTTTCAGTCTGAAAGGGTGAGTGTCGGGAGGAGGGGGACAGTTTATTTTTGGTGTGCCCTGTGACAGGACAAGAGGTAACAGGCTCAAACTTGAACAGGACAAGTTCCATCTAAACATGAGGAGGAGCTTCTTTACTGTGAGGGTTCTGGAGCCCTGGCCCAGGCTGCCCAGAGAGGGTGCGGAGTCTCCTGCTCTGGAGACATTCAAAATCCACCTGGACACTGTCCTGCGCAGCCTGCTCGAGGTGACCCTGCTCTGGTAGGGAGGTTGGACTAGATAATCTCCAGAGGTCCCTTCCAACCCTCAACGTTGTGAGTCTGCAAATCCTTTATCCGTGCATTTTCTTATCTGCTTTGTTTTCCTCCCAGCACAATCTTCCTAGCAGTGGTACAATAACTATTTGGCAAAGAAGTTGGGGTGAAAATTGGGAAGTTGTGAGCTGAAGCCTTGGCGAGGCAAGAGCCAATTTTCTCTAGTTTATGTTTTCTGGCTGCTCCAGAATAACCCAGAGCAAACGGTTCTGTGACGCTTAGAGCTGTACATGCTGTATATTTGCATTTCAGCACCTAACGATGTGCTGATTAATTGCTCACAGGAAAGATCAAAGCAGAAACTTCCCTTTAGCCCACCACGAAAGATCAAAGCAGAAACTTCCCTTTAGCCCGCCGGCCCTGGCATGGACATTTTTAGGGATAGTCCATCCTGAATTTCTTGTTTCCTTTTTGGCGTGAAGAAGAGCCAGCAAAACAGGTGCCTCGAGGAAGGAAATTAAGAATGAGATAGAGGAAATGATGTCCTGGATGGTGTGTACAGTTCTGGTCAACTCCAAAGAGCCAGCAAAACAGGTGCCTCGAGGAAGGATATTAAGAATAAGATAGAGGACATCATTTCCCTGCTGCCCACACCCTTGTTGTGCCTCGATGGTGTGTACAGTTCTGGTCAACTCCAGCTCCAGTGTCCTTCTTGAGTACGAAGGAACAGAACACATCTGATGAAGGAAATGGAGCATCTGCCTTAGGAAGAGGAACTAGGGAGGCTCAGACTTGATTTTGGAGCAGAGGAGACTGAGGGAATACACGTGAGCTTTATATACACACACACACACCATAGAAACTGGAGGCGTAAGAGAGGAACGAGCCGTTAGATGTGCAAACACGCTCTCTCTAGGCAGCATCTCCTCTTCCTGTGGACCAAGCTGGCCTACACCGACAGTTCCTCCTACTCCAGGGGCTGTTTGTGACACTCTTAACTCCGAGGCTTGTAATCTGTGGATAATCAGGTCCCTCTTGTGGTGGCAGACCAGAATTGTCATCGCAGGTCCTATGGCGTTGCTTCCACGCAGTGTGAAAGGGCGAGTTGTGAGTGGCAGAGATTCCTCACGCAGGGCCAGCTGGGCTTTACTTAAAGCCTGTCCCCTGGCTTTACTGAAAAATCTGAAGCCCGTGGGCAGGATTTGCTGGTTTTAAATCGTCATGCTCAAATTTTCCCCGAAATCCAAAGGACTGGAGGTCTCCAGACAAAGCTTTTTTTACAAGTATGATTGTAGCACAAAACTTTTCCCCTCTGTGTTTAACCCCTCGTCCTCCTCCTCCTCTCCCATCTCAGCTGGAACATCAGCTGCAGGCGCTGAACTCGGAGCAGCTGGAGACGCGGGTGCAGAACGAAAGGCTCCGGCACCTGAATGAAAACTTGCTGGAAGAGCTGGAGAAAAGCAAATGGGAGCTGGAGGCAGTGAAGGGGCAATTACAGAAGCTGCAGAAAGAAGCTCAGCTTGAGCAGGAGCAGAAGGACAGGTGAGAATGGGCAGGGAAGTGGGTGTCAGGGCAGGGCCCCCGGCAGAGAAGGAAGTAGTTGAAGAGTAGGGATTTCTAATTAGAAGCCTTAGAAGGGTTGCCTCTCTCTCCTCGAGGGAAAGGAGCAACATCTCAGTGGTCTTATGGGCCTAAACAGGGGGAGATACTGCTACCTTCTGCCTGCCTGTAGTGGGAAATGAATTGTTCATTGAAAGCTGGCCAGAGAAGCAGTGTAAAAAATAGAGCTGTTCCTCAGGAGGCGAATTCTCCATGTATTTTCAAGTTCAGCATTGCCTCTATGAAGTTCCCACAAATTCTTTTCTAATCACTTGTGTTCCTGTGTCCGGGCTTAATCGAATAAGACGTAGCTAAAACACTGGGTTGTGGCAGGGAGCATGCTTCCCATCTCTAGCAGCTGGGGAAGCTGGAGTGTGAAAGGAGAAAGCGGGGTGCCTGCCCTCCTGTCGGAGGAGAGCAGGAGAGCTGGGCTACACTCAGCTCTCGTGGCACTGCTGCTTCCTCGGAATCAGCCCTTACCTGTGAGAACGCTGCGAGTGTCCCCGGTAAAGGGTTCTTTCTATTTATTTTCCCATTAACTTACTTCCTTCTTGAAAATCCCTTTCACCCAGGGATGTGTTCAGAGTCTCGAAGAACATGCAGAAAGAGAAGCAAAGCCTCCTCCGGCAGCTGGAGCTCCTCAGGTGAGGACAGGGCTGGGGAGAAGCGCTCTTGTTGCACGTCAGGTTTCAGCTCTGTGCTCCTTCCTGCCCCAGAAAGCTCGGGGAGTGTGTTCGAGCAGTGCTCGGGCACCGCTTGTTTTTCTAAGCCCAGACAGTTTCAGAGTCTCGAAGAACATGCAGAAAGAGAAGCAAAGCCTCCTCCGGCAGCTGGAGCTCCTCAGGTGAGGACAGGGCTGGGGAGAAGCGCTCTTGTTGCACGTCAGGTTTCAGCTCTGTGCTCCTTCCTGCCCCAGAAAGCTCGGGGAGTGTGTTCGAGCAGTGCTCGGGCACCGCTTGTTTTTCTAAGCCCAGACAGTTGCAGAAGCTGCCCAGCTCTGGCAGAGTACTGGCTGTTATTTCACCGTCTCATCCTTCCACTGGAGGGATTTAGTCTTTCCTGCTGGCTTAAGGGGAGCCCACAACCTGAGCTGGGACACATGGAAATCCCCACATGTCTGGCAAGAAATAACCTCTGTGCCCCAAGCTCCCTTTCTGTTTTAGCTTTCAAATGTGGGTCTTGACTCCGTTTTTGATGTGTGCTTCATTGTGTCTCCCCGGTATCTTCCTCCGGAGCAGAGAGATGAACAAGAAACTTCGAGACGAGCGAGATGCCTTCGAAGCCAAGAAGCTGGTTAGTCTCCGAAAGAAAATCCCAATTCCCAAACGCCCTCCTTTCATCTGCTGCTGTTCCTGTCTGCTGTTGCTGTCACCACTCGGGGCCCTGTCACTTCCATGGGGGACAATGACCTGAGCTCACCGGGCCTGGCGTGGTGCTTGATACAGACTTTTCAGGGCCTCTCTGCCCATGCTGGAGACAAGCTCTGCTGGTTGCTGTTGCCAACTGCCTGGGTTTAACCCAAGGCGCGTTAGCTTGGTGACTGTCAGGCAGCCCCGCGTTGGGGTCTGTGCTGGTGGGTGCGTGCGAGGAGGGGAGTGGAGCCGGACACATCCCTGGAGCTGGGCGGTGAGGAGGGAGATGGATTTCCAGACGCGCCACCAGCTCACCAGGGCGTGAAGGGGCAGGGAGAAAGGTTTTGGGGTTTTCTCTGACCATTTGAGTCTGTAGTGGATGTTTTCAGATGTTCTTCTGGGGCAGCTCCTCCATTCCTGGGAACTCTGCCGGGGTGGAGGTACAGCAGGGAGAGGGCTGGGAGAAAGCAGGGGGCCTCTTTGATGTCTGGAACAGTCAGCTCTATCTCTGGCCTTTCCCAGCCTCCAAGATAAGTACAAATATGTGATCTATTTTTTCATTCCCGTTGGGTTTTTTTCCCATAAAAAAGTCTTTGTGTTCCCAAATGTCAGTGGCGAGGCTGCTCCGGGCTCTTCTCGGACCGATCCCTGCCAGCATGTGTCTTTGCCTGCTCTGCCACCGCGCCCCACGCAAAGATCCGGAGGCGGCTGCCTCAGGGGGAGGACAGGCAGCTGGGGGCGGGGGGGGACGTTTT
>NW_009711001.1:0-7703 GCF_000703405.1 Apaloderma vittatum | reverse complement strand
GTAGCCGAGATGGGACGCTGGAGGGGAGAGGCTGGAGTTGTCCAAGTGGAGCAGCAGCTGTGTAAAATAACTTCAGCGACTGTTTTGGGTGGAGGTGAGGGGGGTGTGTGTGTGTGCCTTTGTGTGTGTTTCTGAAATCTGAAAGAAGCCGTGTTGGGTTTTTTTGTTTGTTTCTTCTCTAATTTTAAAGCTGCTAAGTACGTGTATGTGCACCAGAGCTTCCTGCTCCCTCTTGGAGAAGCAATAAACACAGTCGCTCTGTAACAGAGTCCCGTGCAAGCAGCAAAGAAAATGGTTTGTTCTCCTCTTTCCATGTGTAGTGCTTCATCCCTGCGGGGTTCCTGTGGGTGGGGCGGGTGGCCCGTGGAGCCCGTGGTTCAGGTAGGTTCTTCTGTGTGTGCAAAGCTCATCTGCTTCCCCTCTTTTCTCTCCTTTTCCCCTGTTAGGACCTGCTCAGAGCTGCCCTGAAACATGGGGCTGCCTTCTGATGGGGATCCCTAGGGTGTGAGACGCTCTCTGCCAGAGCCTACCAATGTTTTTACAGGCTTAAAAAACCCCACAAGGCTTTAATACCCTCTGTTAGGGCTGGAGAGGGTTGTGTTATTTCTGTGAAATGAAGGTGTGATGAGCCGTGGTTCTTTCATAGGAACGATTTCAAAGTGTTTGGAAGGAGGAGTTGGGCCGTATGGGGCTGGGAGCAACCCAGCCACTGCGTCTTCACGCTTCTCAGCACCCAGCTCAGTACCTTCCTCTTCGTAAGAGTTTTCATCCGTGCCGGGGTGGCCAGACCCTGGCCCCACGGCACTATCGGGCACTGTTTTGCCCCAGTGGGAGGGTGATGTACAGCAACATGTGACTTTGCTGTCTTTAAGGCCCAGGGGTTGTGGGTTCAGCTTCACACCCATGACGTGTCTGGCTGTGGAGTTACGCTCGCATGCTGCGTAGTGACAGAGCAAATTTCATGTGTGCTCATCGTGAAGAGCACTTTGGGACCTTGACTGTGTTGGACACTTACGTGTATTTGGCTGATAAACCAGAATTTTTCCTTATCCCACTGACAAACCGGAATCTTTCCCATCCCAAATACTTGTACACGTGCTGCTGTTGTGGAATCCTTGCCACCTGCGACATCGCGCCTGTCCCATTACCATCCCGGTGGAAAGCCAGATGTCACACCGACCTGGCAGGCCAATAAAGCACAGCAGAACCAACAGCAAAACGCGCCCCGTTGTTTCTCCTTTCTTCCCCAGGTGTGTGCACCTCAGGCTGGTTCCTCTCCAAGTAGGGTGATACCGTAGCAGGTTGTCTGGGGGTCCCTCCGTGCCGCAGGTGACTCGAAGGTTGGGACTCAGCTGCAGAACATGATTTCCTTGGTTCTGTTTTTCTGGAGCAAAGCTTCCTCCTCCATCCCTGTTGGAGAACCACTGCTTGGCCAAACTGCAGCTCGATGCCAGTGCTGACCGAGGGGTCACTGTGGGTCCTTTGCCTTGGAAGATAATGTGCTCCACAGTTGTGAGCCTCCCAGTGCTGGGTTGCTTCCATGGCTGAACTTCTCTTGAATGCCAGATTTATATGTAAAAAAATGTTCATAGTTGGTTTTTTGTTTTTTCCTTCTCCCCCCTCAAAGTTCCTAGTTGGGTGAGACTCTTGGTGGAGTCCTTCTGTTGGGCTGCGTTGCTGTAAAGGTGTCCTGGGAGTTCTGGCTGATGGAGCAGCTTCTTAGTTTTTTGCATTTTTTAAAATAAGACAGAGGTTACTGAAGAAATAACCTTTGTAGTCCTTCCCTGGGCCATCGGCAGCGCGAAGGAAAGCCTGTCCAGAGCTGCCTCCAGGTGTTCGGTCAGTTCAGAACTGCTGCCAGAGGCAGATCTGGCAGGTTTCAAACTCTTCCTTCCCCACCTCTACCTCCAAAAAATAACTTGTGAGGACGTGTCAGGAATCTCCAGACGTAGAGGGTGAGTGCATCTCCCTTTCCCCCAGCAGTGGGCACCTTGCCACCCTCTCACATAGAGTTTCATGCAGGCTTTCCTGCGCAATCTCAGGCAAGCTGCTCATCTTGGCCACTGTGCCTGGGGCAAGAGGGTTGGGAGAGGAGTTGTCCTGTTTCATCCTTCTCTGGGTAAACGCTGGCTGTAGGGAGCGCGTAGTCTGAGGTAAGTCAGAGGAGAGCACGGAGAGGGGAGTCCGTGTAAGGCAGAGCCCGTGCAGAGCCCTTGTGGAGTGTTCTTCCTTCTCTGTGGCCGCGCGCAGCTCTGGGTGAGTACCGGCGAGGAGGAGTAGTGGTGCCTTCTGAGCAAAGGGCCGTTGGACTGGCCCATAAAATGTCAGCGTAACAAAAAGGCAGGTGGGGAAAAAAAGGTCAAGGTGCGAGACCGAGGGGCGCATGAGCCACAGAAACAGCAGCTCTGCCCGAAGCGATCGGAGAGGTGGCAAGTGGCTGAACCTGGGGCCGGTTCCCGAGTCCTAACCGCGTTCTTCACCCCTTCTCTTTTCACCCTCCAGGCGCCTCAGAGCAAAAAGCCCCTGCTGAAGAAAGGGTCAGTGCTAGGCAGTCACCTGCTGGACGACAAGCCGGTCAAACGGTTAGACGGGCGTCTGTGTTGTGTTCGTGGTGTCAGTCCGTCCCCCGTCGAGTCCCCTCCTGTCAGTCGAGCTGTGTCCCTGTCGTCCAGTTCTCCCGCCTCAGTGCTGGCTGGTTTGGGGAGCACAGTGCGGGGAAATGCAGCTTGAGCGTGGCTCTCGGCGTCAGGCTGTGCTGGCCTGGTGTGAAGCCGAGGGTGCCACTGGCTAATTCCCACGGTGGGGTGGCCCGCTTTGACGTGCAGCAATGGGGAAACAACCCTAAATGCTGTCAGAAGCTGTGGGGGTGTTTGTGGGGTCACGAAGGCTGCCTCAGGCAGCTCTGTTCACGGGACTGGATCACCTCCCAAGCGTGGCAGTTCCTTCTCAGGCAGAAATTCCGGCCACTGGCACCTTGTGCCCACATCCTGGGGTGTGGAGACACAGGGCAGGCCAGCACCAACCTGGCTTGGAGCCAGATCTCCCTGGCAACTGCTGGCCCCAAACAGGTTCTAAGGGTGGGATGCTTCCCTGGTTCCTCCCAGGTCTCTGCAGAAGGTTCCCCTGCTCCCGAGTTTCTCCTAGTGCCAACCAGAGACATAGATCTTGGGCTCAGTGTCCCAGTTTCAACTCGCCCTTAAGGCCTGTAATTCCAACATTTGAGAATTGAGCTTCAGGCTCGTGGACGGTTGGAAAACCAGGTGGAACAGGGCTGATTCTTGAGCCCAGGCTGCTCGGAGAGGTCCGAGGCAGAGCTCTTGTGTGGCGATGTGACTCACAGATACACTGTCCGTGGGATCAGACAACTGAGGTCTCCCATCCTCTTCCTCAAGCTGCTTCTCACAAAGATCCTGTGAACCACTGCTGGCATAAACCTCCCAGAAAGGCTTAAGAGGTGGAGAAGTCCAGCAGCGAGGGCAGTGTGAGAAGGGGAGAAGTTATTTGTTGGTCCTGTCTCTGTCCCAGTGCTGTGTCACAGCACATTGCTTGAGAAACAGGAATAAAATCCCTTAGATCTGGAGTCCCTCTTCAAGAAAGCTTTGTGATTTTCCCTTTTTCCCCCCCTCTGAAGAGGCTTTTTGAGTGTCAGTCTCCCATTGCCATGGCTCCTGCCAGCCCTGGGAGATGAGGTCGTTCCCCTGAGCCTTGAAGATGTGACTGTTCCACGGGGAGAGGTTCCAGCTGGCCTGGCTCTGGGCTGGCATTTGGGGCAGATGCAGCGAGGACAACCAGGAATGGGAGCTCCCTGTCACAGATAAAGCATAGACACGGCAGGAGGGCAATGTTGCAGCCCCGATGAGGGCTGCTCGCAGGAGTGGGAGAGGAGAGTTGTTGCCTTGATTCCTGCCCTAGTAGCAAGGAAAAAATTTTGCAAAGAGGTGGGATGTGCTGCCTCCGAAGAGCTTGACTGGAGGCAGCCTCTGCTCTCTCTGATTTGCTTCCAAATGCAGTCTGTTGGCTAGCAGAGATTTCTGTGGCGGATAAAGTCCTTCTGTTGAGTTCTGAGCCTTCTCGCTCCCTTCGTCTGGTTCTTGAACCGTGGAAAGCCAAGGCTGAGCTAAGAGACGCTGCTGTGCTCCTCAGCAACGGTTCCAGGAGTTGAAATCGGGTTATTCTAGCTGTTCTTCTGAAGACTGTTCCTCCACTTACCATGTCAGCTCTTCCCCCAGGGAATGAAGTGCGCCAGCCTGCTCTTGTGTTGGCACAGTTGGTGCCAAACCTATTCCCACCACTGCAGCTTGGGCGGGGGTCTTGGGGGGGTTTCTTGCTGGTGAGCATGGCCAGTTGGAATCTTTAAAAATTCACATTTTCCATGTCCTTGCTCTCTTACCTCGGGCCAGGCGTGTGGGTGAGCCAGAGCAGAGCCAACATCAGGCAAAGCGGCGCTGGCGTGAGCGTGTTCGCTGCCGTTCGCACGCCTCTGGCAGGGTTCTGCCACCTGAAGTGGGAAAAACTCAGTCTCGGCAGCGTTTGGAAGTGTTTGGTTGCTCCTGGGGACCATCAGCTGGCCTTCACCCTGCCGTCTGCGGTCAACCCCCTTTTTGCTCACGTCGAAACCTTTGTTACTTCTTTGTGCGTTGTATTCGCTTCACAAAAATAGAGGGGGGGTGATCGGCGCTCCTTTTCTCTAAAACCAAATGTATTTCCTGTGCTTTGCCTCATTTCTCAGTACCGGGGGAGGCAAAGAATCCTTGAAAAATCCGGAAGGTGGGAATTTTCTATTTAAAATTAGTGAAATCTGTCGGCAGGTATGAGCACAGCTGCCTCCCTCTCCCTCAGCTGCAGGGCGTAAGGGGCGTGTATGTATGAAGTCGAGTTCCCGCAAGCGCTGCACTAACTGGCTCACGTTGTTTGTCTTGGGAATTTGCGACCTCCTCCTCTTCCCCTCACCCCCTCCCCTCCCACCCTGTTTGTGGTGCCCGCGGGCTTTCCTGCAGACAACTGGCCTTGGCGGACCTTGCCTTCGCCTTCCCGGTGGATGTGGCGGCAGACGAACCCAACCGAAAGACCTGTAAATACTTCCTGGCAAACGAGACGTGGCTGAAGGCAGGAGAAGGCGGTGGCACGAACCTTGGAGAGACGAGCGGGGACAAGGAGAGGTGGTCATCGGCAGCAGGGGCCGAGTGCCTGAAGATGACGGAGTGCCTTAAGATGACGTTGAAGGGCGACGCCGGCTGTAGACAAAATGCAGATGGATTAGCCGGTGCTCGGTTGCCTCCTAGAGGACAGCCCGTTGGCACCGAAACCAGGGTGAGTCTAACAACTCGGGGTTCTTCCTCAAATACCTGCCACCAGGGGCTTGAGGGTTTCCTGACTCTCTTCCCATCTAACTCCAGCTCCATAGGTTTGTGGTGCAGGGGTCCAGTGCCTAAACCAAAGCACAGCCTGTCGAAACCGCGTCCCTTTCTTCCATCGTAGCTCCAGGCACTGGAACCAGCCAGCTGCTCCCCAGATCGCATCTTTAAAGTGGTCTTTGTAGGGAACTCTGGCGTCGGGAAGAGTTCCTTCATCCACCGCTTCTGCTACGACAGGTTCTTGGCTGAGCTCAACGCAACCATCGGTAGGTAATGGGGTTCCTGACTAAAACGTGTGGGAGGGTCAGGCGGGACATGTGCTTTTTGCTCATATTTCATCCCAACTAAAGGTAAAGATGGTCCCTCTCCCAGTTTTGAATAAATCTTGCAATTTCCCTGAGCTACCTAGCGTTGGTCCTGGCTAGCTGCTCTATCCCCGTCCTACCTTGTGACCAGTGGTACCTCCCTGACAGGTATTGATTACCAGGTGAAGACTCTGATGGTGGATAACACCCAGGTTGCTTTACAGCTGTGGGACACAGCTGGACAAGAAAGGTAAGCAATTTCTAAGAGGATGCGCTACTGCAGGCCTGGTGGGAATGTACTGGTGGTGTACTCCTGGTGGGAGTGTCTACTGGAAAGCAAACGATTTCTTCCAAAATCAAGCTTCGTGATGAAGAACTAGTGGGTTTTTCTGAGGGGACTGCTGTGGTTATTTTAGCGCTGAGGCTGAGCAGCGAGGGGAATTGTTAGGACATGAAACGTGGCGTTTTACTGAGGCCACGTTGTGTTAAGAGGCCGAATTCCAGATGCTGTCTCTGCAGAAGGACCTTTAGGGTAGGCCCCTGGGGTATTAGCAGGTCTTAGACGTGGCCTTGCATGAGAGGACTTGGCTCAACGCTGATGCTGAATTGGAGACCTGGGAGGAAGCAAAAGTTGTTCTTCCTTCTGGAGAAATACGAATTCCTTCTGACTGGAGGTTTCCAACTGTGAGTATCCTATGGAAGAGATGGCCCTGTGACAAACTGCTTACAGATTGTAAAGTCTGGATTTAGGCTGTGGGGTTTGTTGGGTTTGTTTTTTTTTATTGTTGGAATTTATTCCCAAAATACAACGAACTGGTGCTGACGGGACAACGCAGATGCCTGGCAGGGGGTTTTCCTGGAAATTGCGTCTGACCATTGGTTTTATGTATGATGGCATTTGCTTTATGGATTCAAAACTGGAGACAGACGGTATTGATGCCGAGATCTTAATTGCTGTTTTGGCAGCACCGGGGCAGACATTCCGCATGCCTCGTTTGTGCTGCGGTCCAGCTTAGTCTGCAGATTCTTCCAGGCTCTAGAGAAAGGTCGTGGTTTGGTTTTTTTTTGCTGTTGTGGAAGCGATTCCTTACTTCTGTCTTGTTGCCCTGCCTTGAAACTTCTCTGGTTGCTTTTAAGAGTAAGGGACCAGAGCTGTGCTCGGTATCCACCATGTGCATTAACTGGGGAGTTGTGGAGCAGCACCATCGTGGGTTTGATGTTTCCTGTCAATTCTGGCAGGTTGAGTCATGGACACTGTCAACTTGTACAGGTGGCACCATCCCTAGATATAAGGAAGAATTTTTTTACGCTGAGGGTGGTGAGACACCAGCACAGGTTGCCCAGAGAGGTGGCAGAAGCCCCATCCCTGGAGACATTCAAGGACAGGTTGGACAGGGCTCTGAGCAACCTGGTCTAGTAGGAAGTGGAATGAGCTGACCTCTGAAGGTCCCTTCCAACCCTTTCTGTGATTCTGTTTCTCATCACGACCCAGACGTGGTTCTAACAGTGCCTTTGGTTTCCTTCGGGCTCAGGTTTCGGAGCATCACCAAGCAGTATTTCCGGAAGGCTGACGGGATCCTGGTGATGTACGACATCACGGCCGAGTGCTCCTTCACAGCGGTGCGCAACTGGATGAGCAGTGTCCAGGTGAGAGCGGGGCCTTGGCTGCCTAACGCTGGTGCCTCTTGCCTGGAAGTGTTCAAGGCCAGGCTGGAGGAGGCTTGGAGCAGCCTGGTCTGGCAGGAGGTTGGGAGCAGCCTGGTCTGGGGGGAGGTGCCCCTGCCCGTGGCAGGGGGGATGGCATGAGATGATCTTGAAGGTCCCTTCCAACTCAGACCATTTTATAATTCTATGCTGCTGCTGCCGTGCTCCAAATCAGCTCCAACAGTGTGTCTGGGAGCGACTGTGGAGAAAATACAACGAAGGGCCCATGGCTTGAGATAAGGACAGGGAGATCATCCGCATCTACCGTCCTGGGGAAATTAGTAAAACTTATTTAAGAACAAATCAGACAAGAGTAGCGAGAAATAAAAACAGATCTTAA
>NW_009711000.1:0-7006 GCF_000703405.1 Apaloderma vittatum | reverse complement strand
TTGTTCTGTGATGGCTCTTGAGATTATTCGCAGAAGTAAAAGTCATCCAAATGGCTTTAGATATTGCCAAGCGAGAAAGTGGTCAGTACTCTATCTCTACACTGACTCATGGGCGGTGGCAAATGCTCTGTGGGGGTGGTTACAGCAATGGAAGCAGAGCAACTATCAACTCAGAGGTAGGCCCATGTGGGCTGCTGAATTATGGCAAAATACTGCTGCTCGGGTGGAAAACCTCGTTGTGAAAGTATGCCATGTAGATGCCTATACACCCAAGAATGACTCACTGAAGAGTACCAAAACAACCAACAGGTAGATCAGGCTGCTAAGATTCAACTGTCTCAGGTGGACTTGGACTGGCAGCATAAGGATGAACTGTTCATAGCTTAGTGGGCCCATGGCACCCCAGGCCATCAAGGAAGGGATGGAACATATAGATGGGCTTCTGATGAAGGGGTGGACCTGACCACGGACACTATTGCACAGGTTATCCATGAATGTGAAACGTGCTGCAATCAAGCAGGCTATACCTTTTTGGTATGGAGGGCAATGGATGAAATACAGATATAGGGTGGCATGGCAAGTTGACTATATTATGCTCCCACAAACCTGTCAAGGCAAACACCATGTCCTTACAATGGTGGAGACAACCACTGGGTGGTCGGAAACATATCCTGTGCCCCATGCCACTGCTCGCAACATCATCTTGGGCCTTGAAAAGCAAGTACTGTGGCAACACGGCACAGTAAAGGATTGAGTTAGATAATGGGATTTATTTCTGGAACAGCGTCATAGACACGTGGGCCAAAGAGCATGGGATTGAGTGGGTGTACCACAACTCATACCATGAGTGCACCTGAGGAATACGTTGGGGAAGAGAATATAAGTTAGCCCTGCCTTGGGCAAAGGCAAGCCCAATCCGTGGGATTGCTTTCACTCAAGCAGCTGGGTGTACTTTGTGGGTGATGCAGAAGGATGGAGATGTTTGTTGTGTATCTCAAGGGGATTTAACTCTGGGAGAGAATAGCCAGTGAACTAAATAGAATGATATTAACTGATAAATACCTCTGCTCATGTATGTCATCAGTACTGCAGTTGCTGTGTCATGCCAATTGATATTACAGTAAGAATGACCCAGACCAATGAAGGATAGGCTATGATGAAAACAAGAGAAGGGCAGCAATAAGGGAACTTAAGGTGGTGCCCAGTGACTTCCTTAAGATAATGTCTTCAAACTTCAGACCATGGGTGTGGGCCGTGCCAAATACACCGTGAGTTCTGGATGCAGCATGCAACAAACCAACACCATTCTCTCCTACCCTAAAGAACTGTTGCGATGAATGGAGCCTCAAAGTTATGGCCTACATGAACTTAATGGATGTATTGGAGGTGGTGCATTGATTAAGGGAATGATATCTGTGTATATATATGTATATATATGTGTATATATATAAAAAGGACAAGAATGTGGTAAATGTAAAGGGTAAGATCTGGGCATGATGTAGATGGTATAGAATAAGTATCTAGTTAGACACTATTGTTGTTACTGCTATTACTTTTTTTTCCTATTATTAATATTTTTATGTTTTGTCACTAACAAATTGTTCTTATCTCAACCCCACGAGGCTCTACCTACTGGTCCTCCCAGGTTCTCCTCCTCATTCTCGGTAGGGGTAGAGTGAGCGAGAGAGTAACCCTGTGGTTCCTTTGTTTTTCCCTTCCAGTCAGTCGGCTCTGAACCGGGACACAAGCCTATGGCTTAATCTAGGTATCTTTGTAAAGAGACAAAAAAAAAAAGACTCTCTCCAATCCTGGGGACAGCGCTGCTGGAAAATTTCACATCTCTCTGTCATGCATGGGCCACTAGAACTGACGAGAAATGATCATCTGGCAGGTGATATCTGAGATGTGATTTTCTACAGACTTGAACCAGGCCTTCAGTTAAAGAGTCGCATTTTTAAAGAAGAAGATAAGAAAATGGTGAATAGGAATATTTACAGGCACCCAAAATGAGAACTGTGACTTATTTGAAGCTTATGTTCAGAAAAAAAGATGTTTTCTGATATTTCCGTATCCTTACAAGCACTTGTAGTATAAACCTTAGAAAACATAATTCTTTCTTTGCCAAAAATGTAAAGAAAATAATATGTATTATTACATAATGTACTTGCTGGACACTGTTAATGAGTCTTAGAAAGGGAAAGAAAACAGTCCAGATGTATAATATCTTTAATATATATGTTTAAAATCCTATTTTCTTCCAAACAAAAGGCATTCCATAAGTATCACATACAACTTGCAAGCCAGCGTAGCATTGGTGTTGCTAAGGGAATAAATGAAGTTATTTATTCTCCCATAAAGAGAAGTATCAATACACCAGATACAATTTTCTCTTTTCAGTGATCTTCCTTTAAAAGATTCCATTGTTAATAAAATCATTATAGTGCTTACCAATTGAATTAGGACTAGTCATATTAAGCCACAGACACAAGTGCCTACCTTTAGAAACAACTGTTTGAAATTTTTGATCAGTACTGCTCATAGCCGTCTGTCATCAGTGTCTGGTTATCTTCTAAGAAGTGGAACACTTCAACGTTAGTTACTTAACCCATCAGACTGATTTGTAGACAGAGAGTCCAGGGCTGTTCCTTGCCTCCTAGCTGAGATGCTATGATACAGCAACACTGACGCTGCAGCCAAAGCTTTAGCAGCATCTGTGGCTGAAACAGATGCATATGAGAATATTCACAGGAACTTTACGAAACCACTGCAAGCACCTTAACTTCCCTTTGCCTCATCTGTAGTTGAGAAGCTACTTAGGATCATAGAGTATTTCACAATTTGTGTGAATGAGAACAGAAACATAGGATGCTTTCTGACAGTTTCACACAAGTGTCAGAATTTGCTGATTTCAACAATTTCACTGCTAATCATTCACTTCATTAGCAGGATTCTGTGCAGATCTTGCTGCTGTTTGGGGGTAAGTGTTATATTTATCAAATAGACAACTTGAGTGTTTTGCCATGCTCCTCTAGGACTTGACATTTAAAAAAGATTAGGAATATCATAATTAAAGTTCAGGATCTCATGTTTTCCAATGGCACAACCCATAGTGTGATAAAAATCTGCAGATGTTCACAAATGAACCCCTCCATGGCACCGTCTGCACTTACAGGATGTAGGTGATAATCCCCAGAGACCACATGTCCACCTCAGGGCCATAAGCACATCCCCGTAGTATCTCTGGTGCTGCAGATGATAAAACACTTGTCAATAAGGTGAAAGCTGAATGCAGAAATAACAGTCACAAAGTCAGTTTAAACATTAAGCACAATTGTGCCTTTTAAAATTTAGAGCCTGGACCTTTAAGTCCTTAAAGAGGTAAATGATTCCCTTCACTGAGTATAAAGCAAGAGATGACCAAGGACAGTCAGCATAAAATGAAAAGTGGACTTTGGTTTCAAAATGCTTTTTAGGTTTGTGAAAGGAACCACAGAAAATTACAGCAGAAGTGGAGCTGCAATGTGACAAAGGAGGTGGTACTTTTACTGCAGTACTTTACTTATTTACTTGGTACTTCATTTGGACTTTATTTTTGGTGTTCAGTTTTAATTGTAAGGAAAGACAAGATCACTTCAGGCAATTGCTTTTGCTGCAGTGCAGAGCACATGGAAACGCCAGGCAGTCTCAGGAGACTCTGGCTCTGCCATGTTAAAGAGGAGTTAATCATTGCCCAAGCAGTGTGACAGGCACACCTCAAGGAAAGCTGAGCAGATCACTGTATCCCTCAGGCAGTATCTGTTGCTGCTATAAATGACTAAGTATATGCATGGTTGCACACTCAAACTGTGATGTGCCTGCCTCAAGCATCCCCGGCCCTCACAGCTCTTGACTCCCACCAGGCAAACCTTCCCTCCCCGGGCAAAGCTCCTCAGGTGGCAGGATGAGAATGCCACATCTCCAGAGAAGTAAATGCAAGTGCTTGATACTGAAGGAGGCAAGATCCTTCCCTCCCTCACCTTTTGGCCACAAGCAAAAGTATCCAACTCATTTGGAAAAAACAATTAAGACGACACTTGCTGAGCCACACCTCCATCTACCAGCAGCCCTTCTGCTCAGCAACCACTATATCTGTATTACCGTCCATCAGACGTACTGGGTGGCAGCACAGCCCCTGAGCCTACTGGCTCCTGTGGGACAGCTAACACATTTCTGGGGCACAGCAGACTTGCTGCACCAGTGCACACCAACACAGCAGCATCTACACATCTTTTCACCTTCTCGCACTGCACTTTCACAGTCATGAGCAGCAGGGCCAAGACAGGCTGGGGCTTCCCAGTATCCATGACAACTCCCTGCCCAGCCTGAAGTTTGGGCTGTCCATCTGGACTGATCCAGGCTGCTGGCATACTCCTGCTTTGCTTCCAGCCTCTGGAAGGTCTCCGTCGGGGCAGAGAGCTCCCCCAGGGAATGTGCTGCAGCATCCCAGAGGAGCAAGCATGATTTTAATCAGAGTATACACAACTCCTTAATGGTCTCCAGGTAGCTGGCTTAGACTTCTTCAACATACCTGGAGCATTTACCATGTGGGGAACATATCAAGCATTTTTACAAAGCATAGAAGGAAAAGGACATTGATCCATTAATCACTAAGTAGGCTAGTTAACCACTTGTACAGCTGGCAGCTGGGCAAATGGTTGCCAGTCTAAGCACAGACTTTCCCTCCTCCTTATTCTTCTGCTAGGTAAAATGATGAACAGAAAAGGGACACTACACTCCAACTGATTTTAACTCAGGTCAACCTGTAGCTAACAGGATAGACTACAGGTAAAGCAGTCCATAGTCTCTGAGAAAGAGATGGAGACAGACCAAGAAAAGAGATGCTAACCCCCATCCTCCCTGACACGCTTGTTAATGTCATGTGTGAGGTTCTGAAGTAAATAGCACAGTTTCCCTGTTTAATGACGGGTATGCTTCCTCTTCTAGAGAATGCAATGTTTCTTGGAATCCCCTGTTGCTCAGGATAAGGGCAGAAGACACTTTCTGCACTTCCTCTGCTTTTCTCCTCCTTTCACCTCAGTATCGCAAAATGGCCACAAAGGAGACCAAAAATTTGTATCTACATGTTTGCCTTGCTATCTAGGCTGTGAACACACTGTTACATATCCTGTAACTATGATTTTTTAATATTTCCAGAAGTTTGCTTTTGGTTAATGTATTTGACTGATACGTTGCTGTTAGTGCCACTGCTCTACACTGGCTTATTTTTATGTGGTACTGTACTCCTAGAAATCACTTATGCCCTTCTTGATAAGTTCACTGAAAGCACAATGTCTCAGCAAGTTTAGTTCTTGGCCACCTTCTTGCTTTCAGTTCTTTGCATCACTTTGCATGTCCCATGGACTGCATATTGGTAAGTCTTGATGCCAAAATATCCAGTCAGTAAGTGCTTTTGTTGCTGTGTCCCTTCTGGAGAAGATGCTGATAGCTGGGTGGGCAGGTTGTGGGAGTTGGCAGCCTGTGAATATCAATTATTCATAGTTTAATTTGGCATTTCAACAGTATTCCTCCTGGATTTCCTCCACTTCTGGAAAGTAATGCTTGAATATTTTCCAGGCACTATGAATTCTGCATGGTCAGTTAACTTGGGTCATAAAGCAAGGATTGCAGGTCTATGTCTGTAGGCATTTTCCTTCTCTTCTCAGCATCCTTCTTCCTTCTCAGCACAGGCATTCAACCTCAGCACTCCTCACCACATCATCCCTACTCAGACAACATTTCTATGAGAATAAGTCTTAACCTATTTTTATAGTATACAAAGATATGCAAAAAAAAAAAAGAGCTAAAAGCTAACTGCAGTTTTATAGCATTTCTAGTATGTCATTAGAGAACAGAGAAGGTCTTGTGGAGGATGTAATTGTTGGAGGCTGTCTTGGACAAAGTGATCGTGTAATGCTAGAGTTCTCCATTTGTGGCGAAGTAAGAAGGGGGGTCAGCAGAATTGCCACCTTGGACTTCCAGAGAGCTGACTTTGGTCTCTTCTGGTTCATGGTTAAGAGTGTTCCTTGGGAGGCTGTTCTGGAGGGCAATGGAGGCCAGGAAGGCTGGGCATACTTTAAGGAATTAATTTTAAAGGTGCAGGAACTGACTATACCCAAGTCACGGAAGACAAGCCGACAGGGGAGGAGACGAGTCTGGCTGAACAGAGAGCTTTGGATGGAACTTAGGAACAAAAGGAGAGTTTATGGTCTATGGGGACAGGCAAATTATGGGGATTATAAAGAACAAGTGAAGCTGTGCAGGGAGAAAATTAGAGAGGCCAAAGCCCACCTGGAGCTAAACACAGCCACTGCGGTGAAGAAAACCAAGAAATTTTTCTATAAATAGATTAACAGTAAGAGGAGGTCTAGAGAGAATCTCCATCCTTTGTTGGATGCAGAGGGAAGAGCAGTGACCACCAATACGGAAAAAGCTGAGGTGCTTAATGCCTTCTTTGCCTCAGTCTTTAACATCAAGACCAGTTGTTCTCTGGGCACACAGTCCCCTGAGCTTGAAGAAAGGGATGAGGAACAGAATAGGACCTGCATAATCCATGAGGAAGTGGTTGTGGACCTGCTTCGTAAGCTGAATTCTCATAAATCTATGGGGCCTGATGACACCCTAGAGTGCTGAGGGAGCTGGCGGATGTGGTTGCCAGGCCACTCTCCATCATCTTTCAGCGTTCCTGGTTAACCAGGGATGTCCCAGTGGACTGAAGGCTGGCAAATGTAGCGCCCATCTTCAAGAAGGGCAGGAAGGAGGATCCTGGTAGATACAGACCTGTCAGTCTTACCTCAGTGCCGGGAAAGGTGATGGAACAAATAATCTCAAGAGCCATCACAGAACAATTAAAAGCCAACAGAGAGATCAGGCCCAGTCAGAATGGATTCATGAAGGGCAGATCCTGCTTGACAAATCAGATGTCATTCTGTAACAAGGTGACCTTCTTAGTGGATGAGGGAAAGGCTGT